>NW_017724979.1:1109201-1121061 GCF_001865875.1 Lupinus angustifolius | reverse complement strand
GTAACACAGAGAAGAATAGTAAAACACTAATCCTTATTCTCTAATAATATAAAGTGGTAGCCCCTCAACGCTCCCGGGGATATAGGCACAATCGGCCGAACCTCGTTACCAAATCTCTTGTGTTATTCTCTTGTCTCTATAGTCTTTACTATTTGATTGTTCTCTTGTTCCCAACAATTGGTATCAGAGCCAAACTTTGATTGTGTTTTCTATGAGGATGAGATTGAGACTCAGGATCACTTATTTTTTAAATGCAAAATCACATCTTAGATATGCACAGGTGGATAATAAGGATTGAAAAGGAAAATCCTCCATATTTGGAAACATCAGAAGGTGAAAAATATGATATTTGATCATAAAAAAAGTACTGTTGAGAGAAGATTTTCAAACTAATGGAAGAGGATGTTAAAATCAAAATATCACCATGGTCGTTCTTTTTTAAATTGCTAACACTACTAGATATTTCATAGTATATGGGACCTATGATGACTATATGATTGCTTTTATAGATAATATAGCTTACTGTAAACTTTGAATTAGTTCTGATAATATATGTTGTTCGTACTTGTGCGATTGTTTTGACTAAAAACTTTATGGCCCAAGTCCTGAATTATGGTGAGGTATGCTTGATAAGAAGGGTATTTTTTATATAGCTTCATTTGGTACATGAGTGGATTGATGCAAATTTATTTCCTCTACCACATTCATTAACTATCTGCTTAAATCAAAAGTATATTGATTGTGTTTAAGGGGTTACTGGGTGTTAGGAACACGCTTGCTGATACTGAAGACCAGCCTAACAGGCCCATTAGGATGAAACATAAACCTAAATGGTTTTCAGACCATGAGAAGAAATAAGTATTATGCTTTTAAATATTCTAAATGAAATGGGTCTTCCTATGTGAGCCCATAGTAGGAAACCCTAAACTCTTATTGTAGTATTTAATCTTAACTTTGAGGAATGAAGAGGGGAATGAAGTATTCAATATAATTTCTTTAGTTTCTTACTTTACTGTTCTGCATAGAATTATAATCTATCATTGGTGCTTTCATTTCTTGAATAATGCCTCTTAATAATTCCAACAAAGAGATCGATGAATCTCTTTTGCAAATTCTTGTAGAAAAATTGCAAGAAAATAAGGAGCAACAAGAGACATGAAGCCATTTATGATGCTTTACGATCCATTATGGACAAATTGGCAGGTATTGTTGGGTACCAGCAGGTCAGAACACACCTAGAAGGGGGGGTTGAATAGGTGTAGCGGTTACTTTTTCCGCTTTTCTGATATATTGCGCAGAACTGAAAACTACCGCAATTAATCGATTAAGCTTGGTTTTAATCGATTAACCAGTGCTTGAATTTATTTGATTATGCTTGTGGATAATCGATTACCATGAATCTTACATATCTTCATTTTATAGTTTCTTGCACAACAAGTCACCGATTACCAATCTTTACACAATTAATTGATTACTGAAGTTACAGAATGATAGTTAAAAAAATTATAAGAGGAAACTCAAAATTAATCAATTAACAGCAAAGTAAAGAACAAAAGTAAGGAGATTAGGAATAGAAAATTGTGTACAAGGAATTTTTATCCTGTTTCATTTGTGGTCCACTGCAAACAACATCCAGGCCTCCCCTTCTGATCTTGAGAGATTGTTTTTCTTCACTATTGCAATTGTAAGTTTACACGCACACTTCCAATTACAAAAATAGAAAACTAAGCCACTTCTTTCTTGGCACCTACGAGCTTAACAATCTTGGTTTGACCTATCTAATTCACCTACTAAGATCTCCTATCTTTTCGCGATTCGGCCCCAGACTCGGTATCGCTCGAACCAAGACCTCCTAGTCTCTATGAAGATTGTCAAGATCTCTCTTGAAGTGAAACTATTCACCCAGAGATCAAATTTCTTGTTCAATACTGATTTTTTTGAGTTGTCTTGAGTACTTAATACTCGAATACAACAACGTAAACTCAATTCTAAAACTCTAAGCATAATACTCATAAGAACCTAATTTAAATGATAATTAATGAAAAGGGTTTTTCACAAAACAGTTTTCACAATTTCCAGAAAAAGATTTTTCCGACTTTCACTCTTAAACAAATCAAGAAAATATGCAAGAATGCAATGCATTGAAACCTAGAGATAACATGCAATGATTTGACTTCCTAAGCCCTATTTAGAATTCTCTCACTCTCTAAGCTTTCCTAATGCACTTTTTCACTCCAATGCAATGTATGCTCTAAAACTATTTTCGAATTGTGCAAGTTATGCCACATGGGTTAGAATTACAGCTTTTATAGAAACCACACTGATGCTGCTATTAATCGATTATACAATGACTTCATCGATTAACGGGTTGTAAAAATCTGATTTTCTGTTACATCTTAATCGATTAACTAATGACTTAATCGATTAACACATCATAGATTTCAGATTGGATAGCTACTGAAATTCTGATAATCGATTAACATTATACATAATCAATTATACTGTATGAATATTGCTTTCTTGATGCATGGTAAACTACCTATATGACATGTGATCATGCAATACATGTATTTCAAAGATGATATACTTTTAATGCACAAAACCATGCATGTAAATGCATGAGCTTACTTATCATATAATATCTAGATATTTTGTCTTATTTTTAGTCTTGTTTATTTTAAAGCTCTTGTGAGACTCCCACCTGGATTTACCTAACCTAGACTCGATCTAAGGCGATCATCTTCAGATTTTTAGTAAAGTAAACTTATAAAGCCCTAAGTCTATAGATATCACCCTTGAGTCTCAGATTTCTTTGTATGTCCATTGTCTTCATCAAAACCAAGGTCAACTTCAAATATATAAGTCTTGACTCTTTGCATTTTCAATCTCCCCCTTTTTGATGATGACAAACTCTACACCAAATCCTTGTTTGTTAAGCTTGATGTTGATCAGCAAGTGTTTGCAAAAGGTTGGTTAATCTCAAAGTTGCGTTGCTCCCCCTCACTTTCTACTTCCCTCAACCAAGCAATAAGGTGAAAATATTTAAGAGAGAGTGTAGGTAGCATCTTCACGGAAGCATAACAACCTGAAAAATACTTCAAATAACAAAACAACCTTTCTCCCGATTTTGACAATATAAAAAATATAAAAGTGGGTTATAATCGACAATAACTGATAATAATTGGTCAAAAGTAAGAAACGATATAAAAGTTTATGAAAGGAAACTAAATTTAATTGATTAAGAGTGGGTTATAATCGATTAAACAGCTTTGAGAAGCTTAAACAAGTGCACACATCTCTGCATTTAATCGATTAACATCAGCATATAATCAATTAAACTAACTAAAAACAGAATATGAACAAGATTTATATGACATATCCATTATGTATATAAGCAATCAAGCATGGAATGATTAATATGGAGATTTTATTTAGTTAAGGCATGTATTAATCAAACATATATGAGATATACTTAGGATAAGGTCAAAATTTCCATATAAAGACAACTCATAATCCATTGACATAATTAAACGTCGTTCAACAAGATATGAAATATCAAATTTCAACAGGTACATAGCAAGAGTTTCATCAAAGCAAAACATATTTCAAGTATAAAATACAATGCCCAAATGAAATGAAGTACATGACCCAAAGATAAACTAAACAACAAATAAGATCTAGACACTCCTAAACTATTCCTGAGGTGGTGAAGGAAGTCGTCTTGCTTGCGGATGCATGATGTCATTGCTGGTCCTCATGAGGAAATCTAGGCAGTTGATCTCTTCATTAAACTATTCACTCTGTCTCTCAAATCCGAATTGGATCAAGTTCCTTATAGACTCATAATGTGTGTCAATACGAGCATCCAGGTCATTGATAGTTGGATGGGTGTGGTTTGTGTTTCTCTAAACAAGTATATATGCAACTATATAGTGAAGAAGTCGGCTTTCCACCGATAACAATCTAACCTCAGTTAATTCTTCTTGCACATACAAGGGTGGTCCCCTAAGACAACATTTATACTTTTCAGTTGCATTAAATGAGTTCCATAACTCATTTGAGCAGTCCCCTAGGCCGGAACCATCACTAGACAACCCACCCACAATCAGAAATATGTTCTAATTCAACTCAAATAATTTTCCCGAAACGATAGACCAACAACTTCCATCCTTATATCTAATATTGGCATAAAATTCCCTAACTAGAGCATTGTATACCTTTCCATTAAGCTCAAGAAATTGGTTCACTCCCTGAATTTCTAATCCATGAGGAAACTCGAAGCCTTGCTCTACTATCCAAGCCATATCTGCATAGCGAATGTAAGTTGGCTTTCTCCCTTGGAATTTTGCTAAGCGAGTTTCTTGAAGGATTAGTGAGTTGTAGGGGTCACCACGATCCCTTCTATCACCGTGACCAGATGATGAGTCAGTTTCAGTTCTTCATGAATGATTAGCTATTGTTTTGACTATCTTTTGCTTTCTATTTGCCATCTTTCTGGTATTGGAGTGGTTTAATCGATTATATAATCGATTTAGGGTGTTTCTGGGCTAGGGTTTTGAATTGGGGAAATTCTAGGTTTTCGAATTGTTGTTGATTTGGGGGCTAATTGATGACTAATAAGACTTATTGGGGCTCAGTTTAGGTTACTATATAAATAGGATAGATTAATTTCACCAATTGATAGAAAAAGTGGTAGGAATTTTGGAATTAGGGTTTGGAAAAACTTTCCCAAACACATACTAAATCTGATATAGGTTACTACCATTAATCGATTCAGGCACCTGTTAATCGATTAAGACCCATTAAAGTCTTAAGCAGCTGAGCCCAATTAATTGATTAAAGAAAGACTTAATCAATTGAGGATAGAAATTTTAAAAAGTTGAAGCTACTGGAACTCAGTTTAATCGATTATGACACATGGTTAATCAATTAACATTAGTAAAATCACAAATTTGAGTATATTTTTGAGAATGGCATGACATGCTAAGACACTTAACCTAAGAATCTATTCTAGACAGAATTAAACACTTATAGCACATAAACGTAGAATCATGAACACAGTTTATAAGCACAAGGGAAACATGCACTCAACATATATTATAAAGATAAGCATATTGATCATGCAAAGGCACACAATACCATTAACCAAACTAGTTGAGATATTTCCCATCAAGAATTCCAATTGCTCTTCTAATAACAAAGAATGAATCCCGTGGAAGGGTCTTGGTGAACATATCTGCTAGTTGTTTAGTGGTTTCAACAAATTCAAGAACACAATCACCTTTTTGAATATGATCACGCAAGAAATGATGCCTTAATTCTATATGCTTAGTTCTAGAATGCAAAGCGAAATTCTTAGATAGGTTTATGGCACTTGTGTTATCGCATTTGATCGGTATCTTTTCTAACTTGAGACCAAAATCCATAAGTTGTTGCTTCATGAAAATGAACTTAGCGTAACACACACCGGCAACAATGTACTCCACTTTGGCGGTAGATAAAGCAACACAAGCTTGATTTTTGTTGTGCCATGACACTAAGGAGCTGCCTAAGAGGTGGGAAATTCCACTAGTGCTTTTCTAATCCAACTTACACCTATCGAAATCAGAATCAGAATATCCTACCAAGGATAGCGAGGTATCCCTAGGATACCATAATCCCATATTTAGGGTTCCCTTAAGATATCTCATGATTCGTTTAACATAACTAAAGTGCAATTTTTTAGGCATAGATTGATATCTTCCACACATGCAAACACTAAACATTATATCAGGGTTGCTCATAGTTAAATACAGTAATGAGCCTATCAAGCCATGATATTTAGTTACCTCTTCCATTTTTCTTTTTTCATCTTTGTCTAAGTAACATGAGGATGCCATCGGTGTAGATGCTTATTTGCACTTTTCCATCTCAAACTTGCGAAGTAGCTCTTTGCAATATTTCGACTGGTGGACAAATATTCCACTCTTCATTTGCTTAATTTTTTAATCTGGGGAACAAGGTAAGCTCCCCCATCATTGAAATTTCAAATTCACCCTACATCAAATCAGAAAACTCTTTGCACAGGAGGTCGTTAGTAGTTCCAAAGATAATATCATCAACATATATTTGCAATAATAAAACATTATTATCTGATTTTTGGATATAGAGTGTTCTGTCAACTTTTCCCTGTACGAACCCCTTTTCTAAAAGAAAAGTACTTAGTCTATCATACTAAGCTCGAGGAGCTTGCTTTAGTCCATAAAGTACCTTTTTGAGTTTATAGACATTGTTCGGGAACATGTAGTTTTCAAAATCGGGCGGTTGCTCAACATAAACCTCCTCTTGAATGAAACCATTCAAGAAGGCGCTCTTGACATCCATTTGGAACAATTTCGAAGTCATTATTGATGCAAATGCCAATAGCATCCTACTGGCCTCGAACCTCGCAATAGGTGCGTAGGTCTCATCATAATCGATACCTTCTTCTTGGTTGTATCCCTTGGCCACTAGGTGTGCTTTGATTCGTATTGTTAAGCCAGATTCAACAAGTTTGTTTCTAAAGACTCATTTGGTGCCAATTATTGGATGGTCTTCTGGTTTGGGGACAAGGTCCCACACATTATTACGTTGAGATTGGTTTAGCTCTTCTTGTGTAGCTATACCCCAGTGCTCATCCTCTATGGCCTCATCAATGGTCATAGGCTCTATTTTAGATGCAAAAGCTACGAAATTAAAAAAATTATGCAAAGAATTACAGGTTACCACCCTCCTAGAAATATCACCTATTACTTTATCAAGTGGATGGTCATTCTTGGTTTTTCAAACCCTCGACAAGTCCTGATGATCCTCGCTGACTTCTTGACTATCCTGAGCCTCTTTCTCTTTTTCCAAGTCCTTAGTATATGCTTCTTCTGAAGCACCTACAACATCATCACACAAAACCTTTCTCCTCTCTTTTGGAGAAGATTCGTCAAAATGAACATGGATCGACTCATCTACATGCATGGTGTATTTATTAAAAACTCTAAATGCCTTACTATGCATCAAATACCCTAGAAATAAGCACTCATCCACTTTTGAATCAAATTTTCCTAAAGCACATTTCCATTGTTTAAAATAAAATATTTGAATCCAACAGCGTGAAGATGAGATATATTAGGTTTTCGGCCTTTCAATAGCTCATAAGGAGTTTTCAAAAGTTTAGTCATCAGTAGTACTCGATTTATGACATAACATGTTATATGTACAACATCAGCCCAAAAGTATATAGGCACATTGCTTTCCTTAAGCATGGTCCTGGCCAGATCTTCTAATACGCGATTTTTCCTCTCAACAACTCTATTTTATTGAGGAGATCGAGGAGTCGAGTATTAGTGCAAGATACAGTGCTACCACAAAACTTGTTGAACAAGTGGTTTTCAAATTCACCACCATGGTCACTACATATATAGACTAGTTTAAGGTCAAATTGGTTTTGGATTTGCTTGGCAAGGCTTTTGAAGGATTTGAAAGCGTTGTTTTTTTACAAAAAGGAACGAGGTCCATGTAAATCTAGAAAAATCATCTACGATTACCAAGGCATAGTAACTGCCTCCAAAACTCATAATTTGTGATGGTCCAAATAGGTACATATGGAGAAGCTCGTCAATATCGCAATTTTCATAGCAAATGAGTTCTTGACTTGCTTACACTTTTGGCAAGTTTCGCAAGTCTCTTTAGATTTAAAATTGAGTTTAGGTAATCCATCAACTAGATTGTGAGATGACAACTTATCTAGGTGTTTAATAGGAATAAGTGCAACGTCCCTATGCCAAAGCTAGATGTCATTCTCTTTAGCTATAAAACATTTTGAAAACAGAGAGGTGACATCTTCCAAATTGACCATGTAGATACTATTTATATGATGACCAACAAACTTAACATTATTAGATATATTATCATGAATAATGCAACAATCAGAATCGAAGGATACTCGGTTACCTTTGTCCCATAATTGGATGATACTCAATAAGTTATGCTCCAAGCCTTCCATATAGAGCATGTTCTCGATCACTGCTTGAGAGGTATTGCCAATTTTCCCAAGCCCAGTATTCTCCCTCAGTTGTTGTCACCATAGGTGACATACTATTTGTCTTTAATTAAAGGATCAAGAAGTTAGATCTATCACTGGTCATATGACTCGAACAGCCGCTATCCACATATCAGTGTTGTCTATGTGTTCGAAGGCATACCTACAAAACAGATTACTTGTCTTGTTTAGGTACCCAATTAATAATGGGTCCCTTTTTGTTAGTAACTATGGGATTTTGTCCCTTTTTCACCCAAACATAAGTACCATTATACACACCATATTTCCTAATATAACATGCAATAAAGGTATGGCCATGAATGTCGCAATAGAAACATGTAGGCATGTGAATATGTGACATTTTATGACTATGGACTACAGGTATCCTATATGGCCTTTTATTATTTGTTGGAGGTTTATATCCTATTCTTGTATGGTTACCATCATTTCTTGATTCAGCAAGTAATGTGTCTAGGTTAAATCTACTGAATGTGAGCTTTGCGAGTTTTTCTTTTAAATTGGAATTTTTCAGTTTGCAAAGTCTCGCAAGTATCGCATACAACAGGTTGACATAAGTTATTTTTAGAGCAATCACATGAGTTACAAGAGTAGATTAAATCAATAGTTTCATTTTCCAATTTTAGTTCGTCTAACTCTTTTTGCATTTTAATAATTTGTTGTTTATGCAAGAGGATTACCCGTTTTCTATCTACATTAATCCTAGCAAGCTTTTTCAATTGCTCATGTAGTTCAATATAAGCATTATATAATTCATCATACATAGGGGAATCATCGGAAGAATATGAAGTGTCAGAGTATACCTCATTTGTATCATCCTGACCACTCGAGTTGCAATCTTCTTCTGTTTTTACCATTAAGCATAGTTTCGTAGACTCCTCCTCGTCGGATGTTCTTGATGTTGATTCCTCCTCGGGAACATCCCATACTATATAACCCTTTTTTGATTTGAAGTCTCGAGGAGTGCTCTTCTAATATTCAACCTTCTTGAGGTAGGTCGGACATTGGAACCTCATATGTCCAGCTTTCCCACACTCGTGGCAAGTAAAGCGCTCCTTCGGGTTCTTGCCCTTCTTGGTTGATTCTCGCGCTTCCTTATTTTGAAAATTCTTGAATCCTCCTCTCTTCTTTAAGAATTTTCCAAATTTTCGTACCAGAAGATTCAAAGTTTCATCATCTAGATCAGAGTCAAAATCATCATCCTGATTATGTTTTCCTATCTGAGTCTTCATGCATTGTCAAGCGCCTTAACTCCATCTTGTGCTCTTGGAGTTTTCCAAATAATGTAGCTAAAGGCATGGAATCCAGATCTTTCGACTCCATGATTGCGGTTTCCTTTGGTTGCCATTTCCTGTCAAGACAACGCAAAACTTTACTAGTAAGTTCACCTTTAGCAGATGATTTATCAAGGGCAACTAAATGGTTAACTATATGAGTAAATCGCTTTAGCGTTTCACTAAGATATTCATTTGGTAACATGTGAAATAACTCATACTCGTGTGTTAGCGCATTTACTATGGCACTATGAAACCCTAAAGAATTCATCATATGATAGGGCCGATGTGATAATGTTTTTAGCTCGAAGGTTATGCTGAACCTTTCTACGTTCATCATCGGTCCAAAGACTTTTCGGCTTTTCTTTAGGTTCATCGTCCACCAAGTGGAGTGGAACGAAAGGACCATTGACCATGGATTCCCAAATTTCCATGTTAATCGCCTCGATAAAGATCTCTATATGCACTTCCCAGTAGGCTTACCCCTCGCCATTGGAAATCGGAGGGCGGTTGATGGATGCGCCATCACCGCCAAAAGGGTTAGTGGAACCCATAGTATTTTCCCTAAGGATCAAACAAATACGCGGTCAAGCTAGCACTTCTATACAAGCTCTGATACCACTTGCTGGTACCAGTAGGTCAGTACACACCTAGAAGGGGTATTGAATAGGTGTAGCGGTTACTTTATCCACTTTTCTGATATATTGCGTACAACTGAAAACTGTTGCACTTAATCGATTAAGCTTGGTTTTAATCGATTAAATAGTGCTTGGACTTAATCGATTATGATTTTGGATAATTGATTATCTTGAATCTTGCACTTCTTGATTTTATGGTTTCTTGCACTTCTTGATTTTATGGTTTCTTGCACATCAAGTCACCGATTACCAATCTTTACACAATTAATTGATTATTGAAGTTATAGAATGATAGCTTAACATATTATAACAGGTAGCTCAGAATTAATCAGTTAACAACAAAGTAAAGAACAAAAGTAAGGAGAGTAGGGATAGAAAATTGTGCACAAGGAATTTTTATTCTGGTTCGTTTGTAGTCCACTGCAAACTACATCCCTTCTGGCATTGGGAGATTTTTTTTCTTCACTATTGCAATTGTAAGTTTACACACACACTTCCAATTACAAAAATCGTAAACTAAGCCACTTCTTTCTTTGCACCTATGAGCTTAACAACCTTGGTTTGACATATCTAACTCACCTACTAAGATCTCCTATCTTTTAGCCTTTCGGCCCTAGCCTCGGTATCGCTCGAACCTAGAACTTCTAGACTCTGTGAAGATTATCAAGATCTTTCTTGAAGTGAAACTATTCAACAAGAGATCAACTTCCTTGTTCAGTACTAATTATTTTGAGTAGTCTTGAGTACTTAACACTCAGATACAACAATGTAAACTCAATTCTAAAACTCTAAGCAGAATACTCACAGGAACTTATTCTAAATGAGAATTAATGCAAAGTGTTTTTCACAATTTCTAGAAAAAGATTTTTCTCACTTTCACTCTTAAAGAAATCAAGAAAGTATGAAAGAAAGCAATGCTTTGAAACCTAGAGATAACATGCAACGATTTGACTTCCTAAACCCTATTTAGAATGCTCTCATTCTCTAAGCTTTCCTAATGCACTTTCTCACTCTAATGCAATGTATGAAAATGTATACTATTTTTGAATAACGCAAGTTATGCCACATGGGTTAAAATTACAACATTTATAGAAACCATACTGATTTTGCTATTAATCAATTATATGCTAACTTAATTGATTAACAGGTTGTTAAAAACTGATTTTCTGTTACGTCATAATCGATTAACCAATCACTTAATCAATTAATGTATCATAGGTTTCAGATTGGTTAGCTACTGTAATTTCAATAATTGATTAACATTATACATAATCGATTATACTGTATGAATATTGCTTTCTTGATGCATGGTAAACTACCTATATGACATGTGATCATGCAATACATGTATTTCAAAGATGATATACTTTTAATGCACAAAACCATGTATGTAAATACATGAGCTTACTTATCATATAATATCTAGATGTTATGTCTCATTTTTAGTCTTGTTTATTTTAAAGCTCTTGGGAGATTCCCACCTAGGTTTACCTAACCTAGACTCGATCTAAGGCAATCTTAAGACTTCTAGTAAAGTAAAGTTATAAAGCCCTAAGTCTATAGATATCACCCTTGAGTCTTCGGCTTATTGTTTGTTGCAAGATCTTCAAGCTTTCTTTGTATGTCCATTGTGTTCATTTAAACCAAGGTCAACTTCAAATATACAAGTCTTGACTCTTTGCACTTTTAGGTATGACTGTTTTACCCTCATTGCCCTAGATCCACCAGCCATGGCTTCTTCCTCGTACATCACCCACCCTAACCCTATCCCTAATGTGTCAATACCCACTACACAGCCACAATCTCAATCCCCATCCCCATCCCCAACACACAATACCCCACCCTTTCCCCCACAATACCCCACATATACCACTACCCTT
>NW_017724979.1:1095222-1109101 GCF_001865875.1 Lupinus angustifolius | reverse complement strand
ACCCCCCCCTTCTTTAAACACCATCTTCTACACGTACGTTCTACTTTTTCAGTGCCCCTTAGACTGGTTATTCCAAGCAGAACAGTTCTTCCAGTTATACCAAGTCTCACTTGAACAAAGACTACACATTATTTCTTTTTACATGAAAGATGAAGCCCTAAGTTGGTTTAAGTGGGCCATTTATAATGCTAGCCATCACAGATTGAGAGACTTTCACAAGATCCCTAGAAATATGTTTTCGGCCTTCCACTTATGAAAATCACCAGGCCGAGTTATTTAAACTCCGCCAAACTAGTACTGTTGCATATTATCAACAATAATTTGAGAAAATCTGTAACCGAATTTGGGGTCTCTCTCCGGAGATAGTGCATAATTGCTTCATCTCGGGTTAAATCCCTCATGTCCGAAGGGAGCTGGCTATATTACGGCCTCACCATATTGTTGAGGCATTGGGGCTAGCCAAATTGGTCGAAGCTAAAATATGTGACTCTAAACCCTCCTACATTAGACCATATCATTTTCCCACCACTTACACACCCCCATTATTTCCACAACCAAACAACCAATCTTTCCCGAACACCAACCCATCCCCTACATCCAACAATATCCCCATTCATCGTCTTACTATTGCACAAATTCAAGAGAGACACGCTTACGGCCTCTGCTACAATTGTGATGAGAAGTTTAACACTGGTCATAGATGCCAACACAGACAATTTTTACTCTTGTTGGTTGATGACTTTTTGGCTCCTTTAATGAGTCATTTATGCCTACTAAAGTAGCGAACGAAGAACCAAGTGAGCCTACATCAGAACTGATACACTTTTAGTTACCTGAGCAGGCCCTAGTAGGCCAAGCATCATCAAAGAAATTAAGGTTTACGGGGTCAATAGCAGGCCAACCCTTCAACATGTTGTTGGAAACTAGGAGCTCTCACAATGTGATTCAGCCTTGCTTGGCACATCACTTAAAGCTCAATATATATCCAACCCGAAAGTTTCCATTTATGGTTGGAAATGGTACGTATATATATTGTTCTAGGTTGTGCCCTGACACTCCAAATCTACTGTAGAATTAATTATTTGACATTCCTTTTTACCTACTTCCTATCAAGGGTGATGATATGGCTTTAGGAATTGAATGGTTGCCTACTCTTGGACCGATTATTTTTGACTTTGTTATTCCCTCAATGACCATCACCGTTGGGGAGAATACTATTACATTAAAGGTGTCTCTCATATTACCCTCAAACCCTCCACTTTTCATCAAATTTCTAGATTACTCCACATGGATGCCATAACCTCATTTCATACAATCCAATTCCTTCCCTTAGAGACCTTCCCAAACATAATCACCCATAACCCTACACCAATCCCTCCCCAGCTGGAACCTATACTCAAACACTATGACCAAAATTTATAACAACCCCTAGGCCTACCCCCAAAACATAATCATAACCATCATATCTAATTGTTACCCCGAACAGCCCCAATATCCCAAAAAACATATCAATATCCCCACTCCCAAATAGAAGTAATGCCTAAAATGTTACAAGAGATTCTTGATGAGGGAATTATTACACCCAGCATAAGTCCCTTCTCCTCCCAGTCCTCTTGGTCAAAAAGAAAGACGGCAATTGGTAGTTCTGCGGGAAATGGCAAATAGTCAAATGTTGATGTTATTAGTGATCTACATCGTTTTGATGAAGACAAGTAGTTAAATGAAAGCTTGAAGATCTGTAAACCACAACAAACATATGCAAAAGACTCAAAGGTAAACGTCATAGACTTAGGATTATTTTATTATTCTAGAAGTCCTAAGATGGTTGCTTAGTTTTGAGTATAGGATAGGTAAACGTTAGATGAAAGTCTCACAAGAGTTTAAAATGAAATTCATGTAGGTTGAGGCATTAAATATAAATATATATGATAAGTAGAATCATGCATCTGCATTTGACATACATGGTTTTTGTACATAAAAGAAGCATCTATTTCAAAATCATGTGTTGCATGTTCTTTCATCATATAGAATGTTTACCATGCATCAATGAAAACCATTCTCATATAAATTAATCGATTAACATGATTGATAATAAATTATATCTTAATTAAACCGCTAATCGATTAAGGATTAGTGTAATCGATTAAAAGGATTTACAGTGGCTAACTTCCTAGGATTATAGTTTATTAATCGACTAAAGAAATTGATAATTGATTAAAGCTTAACTGAAAACTATTTTGCATAAGCACAATATTCGATTAACTAGGTAAATAATCGATTAACATCAGTTAAAATCAGATTCATATAAAAGTTGATTTTTCAACTCATGTGCAAGAATTGAATTACATTCAAAATTTTCAGAAAGAGAAAGAAAACGAAGATTCTCATAATAGAATTTTCAAAGCATCTTGCTTATCCTTGAGTGAAATCTTGCATTGTTTTCTAAGAGAGAAAATATAGAAAAGCTTTACTATTGTGCTATCATTTTCATTCATTTAAAAAAACAAACCACTACATAACTTCACATTTAGTTTTAGGCTTCTTTTGAGAATTTTGTAGAGGTTTGTAGAGTCGAGATTAGAGTCATTATCCGCACATTAAGTGTGCATCAATAACTTCATGTGTTAGTATCATTATAAAAGGGAATTGTGTGTCTTCATAGAGCGGGAAGTCTTAGATCGAGCAAAACTTTGGTTGGGGCCAGAATCGCGAATGATGTGGTATCCTAGTAGGCGAGTAGAGATGTCAAACCGAGCGTATAGGCTCATTGGGATCAAGAAGGAAGGTCTTGCTAGGTATATTGGAATTGTGATTGTAATCAAATAATTGGTTTCCAACAGTGAAGAAAAATATCCCAAGATCAGAAGGGGAGGCTTGGACGTAGTTTGCAAGTGGACCCGCAAATGAACGAGGATAAAAATCCTTGAGTATTTTCACTTTCCCTATCTCTTTTACATTCGAATCTTTATTTATTTATGATTTGATGGAATTCTGTGATTTGTGCTAAGTGTTATTAATTGGTGTATAATAAAAAACCAAGTTAAGGCAATAAAGATTATTAATCATCATTTTTTGCATTACACGAAATTTGTTATTCGAAGATAATAGGATACAACATAATCAATTAAAGATGTATATAATCGATTAACTAAACTGTACATAATCAATTAATACTGATCATAATTGATTAACTACAACAACTTTCTATTTTGTGCATTAACCGAAAAAGTGGGACTAGTGATCCGCTACACGTATTCATCCTCCTCTAGGTGCGATTTAACTTAATGGTACCCAACAAGTGTATCAGAGCTAGTACGAAAGTGCTAGCTTGATCGCTTTATTTGTTGATCTTAGGGATTTTCAGTATGGATTCCACTAACCCTTTCGGCGGTGATAACACATCCATCAACCGCCCTCCGATATTCAGTGGTGAGGGGTACGCCTACTGGAAAGTGTGTATGAGAATCTTTATTGAGGAAATTGACACAGAGATTTGGGAATCCGTTATTAATGGGCCTTTTACTCCACTACACTTGGTGGATGATGAGCCTAAAAAAAACCTAAAGGCTTATGGACTAATGAACAGAAACAAAAATTTCAGCACAACCTTAAGGCTAAGAACATCATAACTTCTAATTTATCATATGGCAAGTTCTTTAGGGTCTCACAGTGCCTTAATGTGAAGTTACCCACGAAGGCATCAGCGAAGTTAAGCTTGCGAGACTAAATGCATTAACACACGAATATAAGTTATTTCAAATATATCAAAATGAATCGATAATTGATATGCATAAAATATTCACTCATCTAGTTAATCTTTTGGTTCCTATAGATAAGAGTTTTTCTAAGGGTGAACTAACCAACAAAGTATTGTGTTGTCTTGATAAGAAATGGCAGCCCAAGGTCACGACAATTATGGAATCAAAAGATCTTGATTCAATGCCTCTAGCAATTCTCTTTGAAAAACTCCAAGAGCTTGAAAGGGAGTTAGGGCACTTAACCATGTATGAAGAAAAGACAGAAAGAAAAAAGGAATCTCTCTCAAAGCCACAACGTCACAAGAACAAGAAGATAAAGATGACGAAGTTTCCGATTTTGATCTGGATGACGAAAAGAAAAGAGGTTTCAAACATTTCTAGAAGAAAAAGGCGAGAGACTCAACAAGAAAGGGAAAGGTTCTCAAAGACCGCATGAGTGTGGCAAACCAGGACACATGCGCTATCAATGCCCGAGCTACCTCAAGAAAGTTGAGATTGACAAGAGCAATCCCCGAGAATTCAAGTCCAAGAAAGCATATATAGTTTGAGACGTTCCGCGGGATGAAACAACATCTAACACATCCAAAGAGGAGGAGACCGTCAAGTTATGCTTAGGGAAAATACTCAAGAAATTGGTAGCTCAAGTGATCAAGATGATACAAATGAGGTATAATATTCTAACACTTCTTTATTTTCTGAAGAGTCTCATATGTATGATAAACTATATAGTGCTTTTGTTGAGTTACATGAGGAGTTAAAGAAATTGGCTAAGGTTAATATAGATAGGAAAACAATCATCATGTTGTATGAAAAGAAAATTGTTAAAAGGCAAGAAGAATTAAATGAACTAAAATTAGAAAATGAGACTCTAGACCTTATTTACTCTTGTGCCTCATGTAATTGCTCTAATAAGTTATTGAGACTCTTATATGTGAACAATGTGATGTTTTATATGATGAATTTTTTTATTTGAAAGATAAATTAGCTAAGTTCACCTATAGTAGTCAAAACCTAAACAACTTGCTTGCTGCATCTAGAAATGTAAGTAATCATGAAGGTCTAGGCTATAAACCTAAGAATAGAAGAAAACCGTAGAAAAAACAAGTAGCTCACATGAATAAAATATTTAATCATAACATGCCTAATTGCTTTTACTGTGGTACATATGGTCATACATCTATATCTTGCTATGTTAGAAAATATGGTGTTCCAAGTGGCAAATATGTATGGGTGAAAAAGGGACTAGATTCTTTGGTTACTAACAAGAATGGACCCAATATAACTTGGGTACCTAAACAAATCAAGTAAATTGTTTTGTGGGTATGCCTTCAAAGAGTGGGACAACACTAGTATTTGGATAGTGGTTGTTTGAGGCATATGACAGGTGATCGATCAAAGTTCTTTGATCTTTCACTTAAAGGTAAAGGCTATGTCACTTACGAAGACAACAATCGAGGAAGGATATTAGGTGTTAGAAGGAATGGCAATGCTTCACAAGCCATTATTGAGAATTTGCTATATGTTGAAGGGCTAGAGCACAACCTTCTGAGTATTAGTCAGTTGTGTGACAAAGGTATTAAGGTATCCTTCGACTCTAATTGTAGGACAACGAATAAACAATATCTATATGATTGATTTGGATTATGCCATCACTCTATTTTCTAAATGTTTTATCTCTAAAGAGAGTGACATGTGGTTGTGGCATAGGCGAGTAGCACATGTCCATTTAAAGCATCTAGCTACTCTATCATCACATGATTTAGTTGTAGGACTACCAAAGCTTGATTTCAAAACAAAAGACTCTTTTGACATTTGTCAAAAGTGTAAGCAAGTAAAGAGTTCATTTTTATCTAAAAATGTGATATCCACAACAAGGCCTTTGGAGCTACTCCATATGAATTTGTTTGGACCATCACAAATTATGAGCTTTGGTGGTAGCTACTATGCATTGATAATTGCTGATGATTTCTCTAAATATACCTAGACATTATTTCTTACTGTGAAAAGTGAAGCTTTTAAATCTTTTAAAAATCTGGCCAAACAGCTCCAAAACCAATTTGACCAGAAGATAGTATATATATGCACAATCATTGTGGAGAATTTGAGAACCACCAATTCGATTAATTTTGCGACTAGCATGGGCTCCTAAATCAGTATTCGACTCCTTGAACCTCTCAACAAAATGGAGTTGTTGAGAGGAAAAATCGAGTTGTAGAAGAGCTAGCTACGACAATGCTAAACGAGAGCAAGGTCCCTAAGTATTTTTGGGCTGATGTAGTGCATATTGCTTCCTATGTAATAAATCGAGTACTCCTTAGGCATACACTCTTAAAAACGTCGTATGAATTATTAAAAGGCCAAAAACCTAATATATTATACTTGCATGTTTTTGGATGTAAATGCTTTATATTGAATAATGGCAAAAGACTTTTGGGACAATTTGATTCGAAAGCTGACGAGGGAATATTTGTAAGTTACTATGTTCATAGTAAAACATATCGAGTCTATAATAAATATACAATGCATGTTGAAGAGTCTACTCATGTACATTTTGATGAGTCTTCTACGAAAGATAAGAGGAATGTCTAGTGTGATGACATTTCAAGTGCCTTGGAGAATGCATACACAAAGGACATGGAGATTGAAAAGGAGGTTCATGATGATCAGGAAAGGAGTTCAGATCATCAGGACATGCCGATGGTGTAGAAGACTAAGAAAGACCATCCGCTTGACAAGGTTATAGGTGATATCTCAACGGGAGTGGTAAGACCATAGATGAGGCCATAGAGGAATAGTTATGCAAGAGGACCTAAACTAGTTTAAGCATAATAACGTGTGGGACTTGGTCCCTAAACCTAAAGATCATCCTATAATCAGCAGATAATGGATCATTACTAATAAAATGGAGGAATTTGGTTTGATTATATGAAATAAGGCACGTCTAATGTCCAAAGGGTAAGTCAAGAAGAAGGCATTGACTATGATGAAACCTACGCCCTTGTTGCGAGGTTGGAGGCTACTAGAATGCTATTGTCCTTTACATCAATAATGAACTTTAAACTCTTTCAGATGGATGTGAAGAGTGCCTTCTTGAATGGCTATATTCAAGATGAAGTATATGTTAATCAATCATCCGACCTAGAAAGCTTTAAATACCCTAATCATGTCTATAAACTCAAAAAGGCTTTATATGGTCTAAAACAAGCTCTTAGAGCTTGGTATGATAGATTGAGTAGTTTTCAATTACAAAAAGGGTTTGAAAGGGAAAAGTTGACACAACACTCTTTATATAAAATCAGAAAATAATATCTTGTTAGTACATGTTTAGGTTGATGATATATTATTTGGTGCTACTAATGATTCACTTTGTAAAGAGTTTTCTGATCTAATGAAAGGCTAATTTGAAATGTTGATGATGGGAGAGTTGACGTTCTTCCTAGGACTACAAATAATGCAGATGAGCAACGGGATAGTCATTCACCAAATGGAATATTGCAAGGAACTACTAAAAACGTTCGAGATGGACAAATGTAAATAAATGACAACACATATGGCATCATCCTACCATCTCGACAAGGATGATAAGGGTAAAGAAGCTATACAGGTAACAAAATTTTAAGTTCAAGTTACCAACTAAGAGGGGGCGTGAATTAGTTTTTGGGAGAATATGACTGATTTTTTTACTAAGATAGAAAAGTGTAAGTGCAGCGAATTGTTTGTACAGAATTCAACCAAGTAAAGCAAAAGTAAATGATAAGAATGAGTGGAAGAAGAGTACACATAAAGTTTTTATAATGGTTCACCTTCTTGTCCACCAAAGGTTACATCCAGTACTCTTGTCACATAAGAGATTTTTCCACTAGATAATTTGAGTTCTAATTATAATTTCTCTTCCCGATATTTTTGTACCTTACACACTCACAACATATCTACCCTTGAAAATTCCCTTTTCAAGTAAACTCTTTACTCTTTCTTAACACATTCTTGTGTCAAAAACTTTACAACAAGATGAAGAAAGTAACAATGGCTTTGAATTTCCTTAACAAGTTTTGAACAAATCTATAATGTGCAATCCTTTATCTCACAATATAAATACTTAATAAAACAATGCTCTTAATATTTTTGAAAGTTTAGAACACTTTTCACTTTATCAAGCCACTTCAGAAAATGTGAAAGTTTAGAAACAAAGTTGCTTAAGAAAAATGTGTAGAAAATTTGTTCACTAAGTGCTTGAAAGTTTATGTGTGATTTGAATTTCGCATGTTTTTGTGTGTTTTGAATTTGGAAGTCTTAGTGCCTTTAAATAGGCTTCCAATCAGCCACGATATCCTGCTATGAAGAGGAGACACGATTGGAATGAAACCTATTCACTTTGGATGAAAGTTGTTCATTTGAATTTGAAAATCTGGTTTCAATAGCTCTGTATAATCGATTGTCACGAAGTAATAATCGATTACCCAAACATTGTGTCCAAGGTGGTAATCGATTAATACTTTGAATTAATCGGTTACATTAGTCAGGTTTTCTTTGTAACTGTTTTCTGAGTCAGGTTACCTGTTACGTAGTTCCAATAACATCTTACCAACTACCTCACAGTTTAGGTAACATGTTACCTAGTTCCGGTAACCTGTTACCCAGGTCAAGTAACTCATTACTTAGCAATTTTGACTGTGCATTTTCTATATATCCAATTCTTATTTAAGAAATGATTTTGATTAGTTGAGCATTGCTACTAAATATTTAAGTGAATGTTAGGATGAAAGTACTTATATGAAGATTTAATCTATAACTTTCTTGAAGCTTGAGTCTTCTATGTCTTCAAGGTCTTTTTCCTTTTCTTATTTCTGTGATAATGGTGTCTTCATCAAAATTGTGCCAAGGTCAGGAGCAAGATCTTCTTCACAAAAATATCGAGGCATAATTGGTTTATTGCTTTATCTAAATGCTACTCATCCCAATATTATGTTTAGTGTATGCATGTGCACGAGATACCAAGCATCTCCTAAGGAATCTCACTTTACTGTTGTAAAACGTATTATGAAGTATCTAAAAGGAACACAATCTATGAGTTTATGGTATCCCACGGATGCCTCATTATCCTTGATAGGGTATGTTGGGTCCCACATGGCTCTGTAACTCACCTAGAGGGGGTGAATAGGTGATACAGTACACAATTACCATTGGTCGATAAACAAACAAATTTTACAAATTCACTCACTGTTTAATCGATTAACACCAGCTATAATCAATTAACTCATTCTGCAGATAATCTATTAACTAAAGAACCTAATCAATTATTCAAATCTTGTTCTATGAAAAATAGTTATCTTTGATCTCCAAGCTTACCAAGATTTAACTAAACTTATACACAATTTTAAAGATGATTAAGAACAATAAATGCACAGAACAAAATAGGCAAATAACTCAGAATGACATGCATGTCAAGTTAAGTAAATCATGTAATACGGAAATGTATACTTAAGGGTTGAGAAGAATGAGACACGACTTTTATTATGGTTCGTTTGCGGGTCCACTTGCAAACTACATCTACGCCTCCCCGTCTGATCTTGGGAGATTTTTCTTCACTATTGAATATTGATGTTTCTTACAAACACAATTTGAATACAACGCGCAAGAAATCCCTTCTTTGATCCGTTGAGCCCTAAACCCAGTTTGACCACACAACTCACCTACTAGGATACTAACACCTTTTATGATTTTGTCCCCAACCGATTTTTCGCTCTAAACACACCAAGAGAATATGTTTATGCCTTGTCTAAATCTTTCAAGTTATTGATGCACCTATGTGTGTAGAATTATCACTCTTCTAGAATCTAAGAACCCTTCTACAAATCTCACAACTCAGAATATAGAAAACGTGAGATGCAAGATTTCTTTTACAAAAGATATGACAATGAAGCTCTTTGGAAATCTTTCTAAATATTCTCCCTTTTCTCGTTTCAAAATAACACTTTCAAAATCTCTCTAAAGATATGAAAGTGAAAGAGCAATGATTTTCAGAACAATGTGAAATTTGTTTTTCATGTGTGTTCTAACTTCTATATGAATCTATGTTATTGTGAAGCAATATGAAAAACGGGTTAATATACAATTTTGTTTTCTGCAATATATAATTGATTATCACTAAATATAATTGATTAATGATTCTTAAAAATAAAAGAAACTAGAAATTGTAACAACCCTTAATCGATTAAACCCATACTTATCTGATTAACAGATTCCCAAGATTTTAATGTTTAATCGATTAAAATAACTCTTAATCGATTAATGGTTTTACAATAAGATATTTCAATATGATATGAACCTCCTACATGATTTGTAAATGTATGATGTATGACTTTGAATGTTATATGATTTAAAACTCTTTTTAAATGCATCAAAATCATATGATCATGTATGTATGCATGTGCATGTAAATCATGTATGCATGTGCATGTAAATTATGTATGTAAGTCTCATTTTAGTTATGATTGATTTTAGCTTGTGAGACTTCCATTAGGGTTCATCCTACCCTAGACTTTTTCTAAGAAAACATCTTAAGACCTAATAAAGATATAAAACACTTAGCCTCTAGATCTTCTTAAATGCTTTAGCTTGTATGAATCTTGAGTCTTGACTTATTGTTGACTTTGTTGTTTGTTGATTTGTTCATCCCTTCAAGCTTGTTCTTGATATAAAATCTTTGTTGTCGATCTTTGTCTTTATCAAACTATGCCATTCATCAAACTTTCTCTTCATCTACATCTATGAGATGCATGCTTGCATACACAATGTGCTTAGTGATGCATGCTTGCATCTTCAGGGTATTCTGACTCTGACTTCGCGGGATATAAGTTTGACCAGAAAAGTACTAGTGGAACTTGCCACATTTTGGGCAGCTTCTTAGTATCTTGGCATAGTAAGAAGCAAGCATGCATTGCTTTGTCTACCTCCGAAGCGGAATACATTGTCGCTAGCGTGTGTTGTGCTAAGATATTATGGATGAAGCAACAACTATTAGACTTTGGTTTAATTCTTGGAAAATAACGATAAAATGTGATTAACACTAGTGCCATCAACCTATCAAAGAATCTCATTATGCATTCAAGAACTAAGCATATTTAAATAAGACACCACTTTTTAAGAGATCATGTATAAAAAGGTGACTATATTCCTGAATTTGTTGAAACCTCATACCAATTTCCAGATATTTTCACCAAGCCCCTTCCACGGGATACATTCTTTTTTATACGCAAAGAACTTGGCATACATAATGAAAAATATCTCAACTAATTTGCTTTAGGATGGTGTATGCCTTATCTTGATCTTTGATATATGCTTATATGTAATGTGTTATGAATGCATGATTCCTATACTTAACCGATTTCATGATTGTTTTATACTTCTTTAGTGTGTCAAATACCTTTTAGGTTAGTGGCTTAGGTATAGTATCTTCGCATACCCTAGAAATCTCAAAAATATACTAAAATATGTCTTAGTTATGCGTTTTAATTGATTAATTTAAGTTCCAGTAGCAAGAAAATAAATTTTCATGTTGTTTTTTAAATGTGTTTAACCAATTAACCACTAACCTTAATTGATTAACGACACCATTATATCAAGTTCCAGTGCTGTTCTGGGTCATTTCACATAAGAACCCTAAAACCTCTTTGCTTCCCCCTTCTGAATTTCTTCTCAAATTGAGTGATCTCAACCTCTGAAATAGCTAATTCGGATCCTATCACATCATTTCCATTTTCCTACAATCTTCAATTTCAACAAAATCTAAAACCCTAACCTTTTCCCCTTTTAGAAACCCTAGTCCCAAATTCGGAAAATTGATTATTCAATCGATTAATCACTCTAATACTTGAAAATCATGAGTGAACAATGTCCAAAAAGGGTGAAGACAACTACTAAGCATCCATAGCGTATGGACATAGGTTCCTCTTCCGCTCAAGGTGGAAGAAAGGACCATGGTGACCCCTATTATTCTCCAATCTTCAAGAAGCTCGTCTAGCCAAATTTCAAGGAAGGAAACAAACCTACATTCAATAGAACAATGTTGGAGGATTATATAGCAATAGAACAACGTTAGGAGATTGTTACAATGGTTTATGGGACTCATTCGATGACATTGAAATGTATAAATCATGTTAAAGAGGACCTCATTTGTATGTACATGGAGAATTGACCAAGGTTGGGTCATTGTCAGTTGAAAATCGACTCTTACACTACTTAATTGTGTGCATTCTAGTTCAGAGAAACACCAACCATGCTCTACCAACCATGAATATTCTCAAGCTGATGTTTGTCATAAGGGAAGGAATAGTGGTAAAATAGCATGCTGAAATTTTAAAGGTTATGAATGGAATAGCCTCTTCTTCATCTAGGTTGCTTGCTTATGGGATTTTCATCTCTCGTGTTATTGATTACTTTGAGATCGACACGTCATATGTGGACATCATGGCTACAAATTCCCGAGAGCACCAAGTAGGTGACAATCTCATTCACAACATTGTAATTTACAAATTTGGCAATGTATGGATGTATCAAGAGGATCACAATGCCAATGTGAATGGTGAAAGTGCAATGTGTCAAGAGAGCACTTAAGCTCGCCTATATTTTGATGAAGACAAGGGACTTAGTGAAAGCTTAAAGACAACTCAACAAATCAACATACCAAAGATTCAACATCTTCATGTCTAGACTAGAGTCTTAGATGTGTCTTAGTTATTGAGTCTAGGTTAGGTAAACCTAGATGCAAATCTCACAAAGTCTAAAAACTATCATATCATTTACATGAGACATGCCATCTAGTTTATTATATGTTCATGCATTAATCATACATGTTATTTATGCATTTTAGGCATAACATAAAGGTAAAAGATGTATAGTTGATATCGATTAAGTAGTTTACCAATTAACATCTTAACTTAAAATATGCCAGTTAATCGATTAAGTGAAGCTTTAATCGATTAACGTGAAAAATGTTTTTAACATTTTCAACAGATAATTGAAAAAACATATTTCAATTACTCTCTAACAGCCCGTTAATCTATTAACATACAACATAATCGATTAACTATGTGCAAAACAGCTTTTCTATATAAACTATATTTTCAACAGATTTCATATACGAATTAATGCATTCATTCATTCATATTAGAATTGCTAAGTTGCATATTTTCGTATTCTTTGTATGTCATATAGGCAGAGAGAATTGTGTGAGATTAGAGTGAGATAGTATTATGCTTAGGGATTAATATGTCATCCATTGCATATTATCAAATGTGTTCATCATCCTATCTTGTTCTTGCATGATTCTTTCATTACTGTTTAGAGATTTCTTAAGGGTACAAATTACATGTTCTTCATGATTCTGATCTTATACATATTCTTAGTAATTGTGAGATTTGTATAGGGTTTATAGCTTGTTCTTTCTTGTAATATTTGAGCTATTTTGTGCTTCACATTACTCTGTTTTTTGTGTTGTTTGTGTAACAAGGAAAATCATCTCTTGGTGTCATACCACCAACGAGATCAGAGAGTCTTCACCAAGACTTGGAGGTCTTGAGTTTAGAACATACTCTTGGCTGGGGCTGGAACGTAGGAAAGGTTTTCCTAGGTGATTGGGTAAGGTCAAACCAAGGTAGAGGTTCTGGGAATTCAAGAAGGTAGCGCTCAAGGTCTTGTAATTGGAAGTGTGTATGTAAGATACATTGGCTTCAATTTTAGTAAAGAAAATCTCCCAGATCAGAGGGGAGGACTGGATGTAGTTTTACAGTGGACCGTAAAATGAACCAGTATAAAAACCTTGTTGCAGGCTATTTCTTTCCCTTATCTCTTTACTGTTTTAAGTAGCTTTTAATTGCCTAAGGTAGCTGATATTTTGAATATAGTATTACTACCAAATAAAGATCATTTGTGTTCAAATATATCTTCTATATCATTTCTGTATAACCTGTAATTGGATGTGTAATTGAGCCATTCTGCAACTGCAAATTTTGTGTGACTTAATCGATTAAGTCATAACTTTAATCGATTAATTGGGTGACTTTTCATAATAGGGCTTTGGTGCAAATAGCGGTAAGTGGGAACTGCAACACCTATTCAACCCC
>NW_017724979.1:1094204-1095122 GCF_001865875.1 Lupinus angustifolius | reverse complement strand
TGTATTCTGTCACTGATACCTAACAAATGGCGATTCATCTGATGAAGACAATGCTGCAAATCCTAGTGAGCCAAACCTCGAACAATCACAAGCCGAGGCAAATTTTGAGCCTCGGGAAACATCTTTTGGGCTTGCACACTTGGATGTCATTGAACAACACCTAAATGCATATATTGATGGCCATTTTCAGTCATTGAGAGACTCTACGGCGGCTGAGTTCTAGCAGCAGCAAGAGAGGTTAACCATGAATCTTGAATGCATCATCTTCATAGTGTGTGCCACACATGGATATACATCACCACCACCTCAGGAATAGCCTATATATGATTGTCTAGAGTCTAGGGTGTGTGTGCATCTTTTGAGATTGTATTTTGGCTTTGGTTGTAATATATTTTGAACTTAGTATGTACTTCATGCACTTGCTTTTTAATTTCTTGTAATTTTGTTATGTAAGAACTTTTGTGTGATCTTTGATTATATCGAACTTGTATACTTTCTACTTGAATGGTTAATATATACTTTACGTGCTTTACACTATATAGAATTAATCATTATGTGCTAACTTGTCTAATTACACAAACATGGATATATCTCGCAATTAAATTCCTGCCATAATCTGTTTTTATTTTGTTTAATTGATTACCTCCCTGCCAATAATCAATTAATAACATCAACTGTGAACTTGTTTAATTCATTTTGAAACTTCTTAATCGATTATCCTTGATTACTTAATTGATTAAGACCAGTAAATGTTTTGAAAATCTTTCCTTGCTTTTGGCTGTTATTATCATATAATATCATTGTTTTTGGATCATGTCAAAACGAGGAGAAAGTGTTGTTTAGGGTATTTTGCAGGTTGTATTGAGCTTCCGCATTTATTCTTGAAGTTACCCTTGTATCACCTCCTACATGGATTGA
>NW_017724979.1:1021464-1094104 GCF_001865875.1 Lupinus angustifolius | reverse complement strand
CAAAGTGAAGGGCAGCAACACATTCTGCTTCAACCATTGTAAAAACATGATGTCCAGCATCAAGCCAATCAAATAGAGCAATGTTTAGAGTTTGTCATCATCAAAAATGGGGAGATTGAAATGGAAAATAGTCAAAGGTTGCTGTTATGATTGACCTACATAGTTTTGATGAAGACAATGAGTTAAATGAAAGCTTAAAGATGTGGACTCCACAACAAACAACATGCCAAAGACTCAAAGGTCAATGTCGTACACTTAGGATTATTTTATTATTATAGAAGTCCTAAGATGGTTGCCTAGTTTTGAGTGTAAGTTAGGTAAAACTTAGAGGGAAGTCTCACAAGAGTTTAAAATTAAATTCATATAGGTTAAAGCATTACATCTAAATATATATGATAACTAGAATTGTGCATCTGCATTAGGCATACATGGTTTTTGTGCATTAAAGAAGCATATATTTCAAAATCATGTGTTGCACATTCTTTCATCATATTGAGTGTTTACCATGCATCAATCAAAACAATTTTCATACATATTAATCGATTAACATGATTGATATTCGATTATATCTTATTGAAATCTATTAATCAATTAAGGATTGGTGTAATCGATTAAAATGAGTTACAATGGCTAACTTCGTAGGATTTCTGGTTTATTAATCGATTAAAGAAATTGATAATCGATTAAACCTTAACTGAAAAATTATTTTTCATAAGCACATTAATCGATTAACTAGGTAAATAATCGATAAACATCAGTTAAAATCAGTTTCATATAAAAGTTGTTTTTTCAACTCATGTGCAAGAATTGAATTACGTTCAAAAATTCCAGAGAGAGAAAGAAAACGAAGATTCTCGTAACAGAATTTTCGAAGCATCTTGCTTATCCTTGAATGAAATCTTGCATTGTTTTCTAAGAGAGAAAACAGATATATAAGAGAGAAAAACTATACTATTGTGCTATCATTTTCATTCATTTGAAAACACCACTACATAACTTCACATTTAGTTTTAGGCTTCTTGTGAGAATTCTATAGTGGTTTGTAGAGCTGAGATCAAAGTATCCACGCATTAAGTGTGCATCAATAACTCGGTGAATATTGTGAAAAACAAGGATAGTTCTCTTGTGTGTTAGTATCATCATAAAAGAGAATTGCATGTCTTCATGGAGCAGGAAGTCTTGGATCGAGCAAAAATTCGTTGGGCCAGAATCGCGAAAGGTGTGGTATCCTAGTAGGCGAGTAGAGAGGTCAAATCGAGCGTGTAGGGTCATAGTATTCAAGAAGGAATTTCTTCCTAGGTGCATTGGAAGTGTGATTGTAATTAAACAGTTGATTTCCAATAGTGAAGAAAAATCTCCCAAGATCAGAAGGGGATGTCTAGATTTAGTTTGGAAGTGGACCCGCAAATGAACTAGGAAAAAAATCCTTGAGCACTTTCTCTTTCCTTATCTCTTTTATATTTCAGTCTTTATTGATTTATGATTTGATTGAATTTTGATATTTGTGCTAATTGTTAATAATCTATATATAATGAAAAATCATGTTAGGGAAATTAAGATTGTTAATCATCATTGTTTGCATTGCAAGAAATTTGGTTTTCAAAGATATCAAGATACAACATAATTGATTAAATCTGTATATAATCGATTAATCAAACTCTACATAATCGATTAATAATTATCATAATCGATTAACTGTAGTAGCATTTTGTTTTGTGCATTAAATGGAAAAGCGGGACTAGTGATCTGTTATACCTATTCACCCCCTCTAGGTGTAATTTACCTTACTAGTACCCCCAACACTGCATAGATTACCGCGCATTGAATTCTATCACTATACACGACTGCTTTCCAGTAGCAACAATGGATGAGTTATTGGATGAATTGGGGGTAGCCACGATCTTCTCTAAGATCGATCTAAGATCGGGTTATCATAAGATTTGGGTTCACCCGGATGATACCCACAACACAGCCTTCCATACCTTTGACGGGCACTATGAGTTTCTAATGATGTTGTTTGGGCTCACTAACGCACCATCAAACTTTAAGGCTGCCATGATCGACTTACTATGACCCGATTTACGTAAGGTTCTATTGGTATTTTTCGATGATATACTAATCTATAGTTCATATTTCTAGGATCACATTTTGAATTTACAAATTGTTTTGGACATATTAATATCTAACCAATTTTATGCCAAGGTATCCAAACGTGGTTTTGGTATGACTTCGGTTAGTTATTTGGGTCACGTCATTTTAGAAAAAGGTTTTCAGCCGGATCCAGAAACAATTCGGGCAATGGAGGAGTGGCTACAACCCCGTTCACTCACGACACTCAGAGGGTTTTTAGGGATCACGGGTTTCTACCGCAAATTTGTTAAAGCCTACGCCACTCTCGCCGCTCCTCTCACAGATTTTCTCAAGCACAAAAGTATTACATGATCTACAATGGCTGATATAACATTTACAATGCTAAGAAAAGCTATGACTAATACTCCAGTGTAGCTATTGTCAAACTTCTCCCAAGTCTTTGATGTTGAGACCGATGATTTGGCAATCGCGATAGGTGATGTTCTCTCACAAGTTGGTCACCCAATCACCTTCTTTAACAAAAAGATGTCCCTTTGGATGCAGCAAACCTCCACTTATGTTCGAGAAATGTTCACCATCATGGAATCTGTCAAGAAATGGCATCAATACCTTATTGGTAGGAAATCTATTACCTATATAACAACAAAAAACTTCTACCACCTTATCATTTGCCACACGTTACCTTCTCCTTCATTTTTTCCCTCCTACATGGTACAGTATGGATGTTGAACCGGGCAAGTATCAAAACCGGTTGAAAACCAGTCAGAACCGATGAATCGGCCGGAATTTGAATAAACCAGCTAGTTTATACACTTTTTTTTTTAAAAAAAAACTTAAATTAAAAACCCATTACACGGTGACCCCTTTTTCCAACCATTCTTCAACACTTCAAGGCACATGCTTCCAAGGCATATGTAGATTACACCTTTTGGTTCCTAACATTGGTGTAATGTCACTGACATTTGTATAATCTTGGAGTCAACTATCTAAAGGTAGGATTTGGAGCAAAAATGAAACATCGATATGAGACAACTTTGACTCCTTAGTGTTAAATGTTAAAACTCTAAATTTATTTGTTTTGTAGGGTAAATTATGAACTTGTGTCATTTATTTATATTTTGCGTTTGTTAAGTGATATTTTTGGATTGATATATGTTTTGCAATTTATACTCTGAATTTGTTAAACACTTAAAGTTGTTTGTGTATATGAAATTTGAGTAGATTATGAATATGGATTATAAATTTGAGTATCTACCTATTTGAAAAAAAATTTGTTATAGGTTTTTATATATATAAATATAAGCAGATATATCTGGTTTAACTTACATACGATTTAATTACTGAACCACTGGTTGAACCATTGTATCATTATACCAGTACTGTGACCAGTTTGATAACTGGTACAGTTTTAACAATATTGTCTAATAAGCCAGGGTATCTTCCTCAAGGAAGACCAAACATTTAAAACATTTGATATGTACTCAATCTTCATTTATATATACATTCACTTACAATATTACATTTATTTTTGTTATTAATATATTTATCTTCTCATCTTATCTTACTTTTATCATTTTTTCTCGTTCTTTGTAGTTTGATTCTCCCTTAAAATATTATGCAGGTTAATTTTCTCTCTATGTATCTCTAATTTAACTTATACATTTTTTTATTCAAAGAATCATAATTTTAATTTTTTGTTTTGCATGTTTCAGAAACACCTAGACTGTATCCTCTTTATAATAAGGTAAGAATCATAGTTAGTTATTGATACCTTCATTTGTTGTTTCATGGTTAGTTATTCATTCACTTGTAGATTTTGTATTTTATTTTCTCTATTCGATGATTTCTAATATATATATATATATATATGTTGTTTAATACACTCATATTGTCTCAATATTTGTGCTTTTGAAAATTTTATTTAAACATCATTACCTTATTTTATTGTTTGCATAGAAATTTGTATTATTTGGGCTATCAACAACATAATATAATATCTTTGTTCTTTGCTTCTGAATTTTTTGGCATTCTCATATATGGAGAAGAATAATGTCTTTATTTTTATTTGATTTATATTTTATTTAAATTATTTATGGTTTCCAAACTTTAGGCATTACTCATTATGGAGATAAATTTGTAGTAATATAACTAATGAATTTGATTGTGATAATCCATTGATTTGATTTATATTTTGTTTAAATTACTTATGATTTCCAAATTTTAAGCAATGTTCATTATAGATATAAATTGGTAGAATTATACAACATGATTCACAACTCATCAAGAAAATATAATAATTGGAATTTTTTGTATCAGTTACAGAAATAGTATTTAAAATTATGGATCAGCTACAAAATAGAAAGAATCAATTAACAACATAAACCAAAACATATCATAAAGAACAACTAAATTAAGGAATATATAAGGAATCTTCGTAACAATTATGGAATATATAATGTAATTAAGGAGTTTATAAAAAAAATTATAATTATGTTTTAAAATTGAAATATTATTATAGTAACAATAGAAAATATATTTTGTTTAAATTATTTATGATTTTCAAATTTTAAGCAATTCTCACTATAGATATAAATTGGTAGAATTATAACAAATGATTCGAAACTCATTAATAAATAGAATAGTTGGAATTTTTTGTATCAGTTACAAAAATCGAATATAAATATGCGGATCACTTACAAAATTGAAAGAATCAATTAACAACATAAACCAAGAACTATAAAAAAGAACAACTAAATTATGGAATATATAAGGAATCTTCGTAACAATTATCGAATATATAATGTAATTAAGAAATTTATAATTATATTTTACAATTGCTATATTATAATAGTAACAATATGAAATATAACATAAACAAAATATTAATGATAGTAGATTAAAAAAATTAAAAACTATAACAGTAAATTAACAGAATAATTATGGAATATATAAGGAATATTCATAAAAATTACAGAATATATAACGTAATTAATTAATGAATATTAATAAATATATAACGATGATCGTGAGTCATAAGGTGGTATGGTGATTAAGGTGAAAAATTTAAGAAATGTAATGAAGGATGTTGTGGGTTCAAGAATCACCCATAGCAAATTTTAAAAAAAAATACAAAAATGAGTTATAATGTAATTTGATGGTTAGGGTTGGAGTGAAGGAGAATGAGAGTTCGAGTACCACCTACAAAAAATACTGTCATCCTAACCATTACCGATAAAAAATGATGATTTTGTTTCTATTTAAAAATTATATTTTAAAGTTGTTATCAAACTTTGAAAAACTATTTTTAAAATAGTAAATGAAATATATAGTAATTATGTATTTAAATAGATCTTAAAACATTCTCAATTATTATTATTTAATATCAGGAATCCAATTGCATTATTAATAGAATGAACTATAATATTATAATTAATGAGGAAATTTGATGATATTTATTTTATTTTATAAAATTAATCATTTTTAATACTAATTAAAAATAAAACTTGATAGTTCCCAAATGCTTCTTTTCCTATAATTAAGGAATTATTGACATTAATTCTGATGATTCAGTTTCTACTTTAAAATTATGTATTAAAGTTGTTATGAAACTTTGAAAAGATATTTTAAATATAGTAAATGGAATATGTAGTAATTACATATTTAAATAGATTTTAAAATATTCTCAATTAATATCATTTAATCATTTTATGTAGCATCTATCATTCCTTGGAGATCTTTAAAATATTCTTGTATAAGAATTGTACAGATGAAAACAAATAATCAAGACAATGATACAATTTTAAAATATTATAATAAACTATTAGTAATTGTACATAATCGCTTCAACAAAAAATATAATAACATTGGACTGCATTAGTTAGAGTTATTTATTTATTTATTTGTTCTTTACAATTCTCATAACTACGTCATTTCTCATCTAATGACATATGCATTTGTTAATTTTGATAATTCAATAGATATCATAGTTCAAAGTACTTATCCAAATCTACAATATCACTAATAATGAAAAAAATTTATAAACAAGGATAATACTTGAATCAACTATTGAAATTATTGATCAAATAAATGAGTATGTTTTGATTTTAATTCCAAGTAAAAATATTTATAATTCCATTCAGTCACTTATTAAATTGTTGATGCAAATATATTTAAACTTAATAATATTAGGTGATGAAAATGAGCACAACAATTCCGATTCTATTGATACGTGTAATGCTAATGAGGGTCAAACATTTAACATGTTAACTCATCAATTTTTAAACTCATTTACAATTTTTGGTTTTCCAGATCATAAAATTAAGTTCTTCCACACTATGATATTGTATATATTTAAACTTTGTCAAGTTGAATAATGAGGGACATTGAATTTTGAAGGATATATCAATTTCAAAATAATAAAATTTTAAGTTCTTTCTTATATTTAGAGACACAATCCACATGTAATATGTATGTTCTTAACCATGCGGCAAAAAATACTACCCAGTGCAAATGTACGAGTAACTCGCTAGTTTAATATCTATACAAATCAACAAAGCCTTAAGCATCTAATGACTCAATGGTTTCACACCCAGAACAGAAAAAATGGGCAACAAAATTGATTGATTTTCATTATGAAATAAAGTATAGAACATGTACCTCTAATACGATCGCGGATGCCCTCTCCTGATGCCATGGTGATGACCCACCCGTATTTTCTGCCATTTCATCTCATGTTCTAGACATTATTGACATGCTACGAGTTTACTACACAACCAATGAGGGACAAATTCTCATTCAAGTACCTCTATTGTTCACATGGACTGTTGTTTTATGAAAATAAAATCTTTATACCTGATGTGGTCGATTTGCGCCCCACTCTCTTAAGAGAATTCCATGTTGCACCATCAGCCACACACTCCAGATGGAAACCAACATTATGTCGTATAACCGCATCTTGTTATTGGCCAGGAGTGACTAAGGATGTCAAGCTTTTTATTCGACATTGCACCACATATCAATATAACAAATACAATCCTCAGAAACCCAAAGTCTTATTACAACTACTACAGATTCCTAAGAAGGTTTGGGAGAACCTATCTATAGATTTTATAACACATTTATCTGTCTCTCACGGACATATAGTCATTTGGGTCATTCTAGATTGGTTGACCAAATATGCACACTTAAAAGCCTTCCCTACCAAGTTTACTGCTTGGCACACGATTTCAGGATGATATTTGTGAGCTACATGGAGTTCCAAAAACAATCGTATTAGACAGAGACAAAATATTTCTAAGTTCTTCTTGGAAAGAAATGTTTAATTTGCTAGACACTCAACTTTATTATAGCACAGCTTACCACCCTCAAATGGACAGTCAGACCGAAGTAGTCAATCGTTGCCTTCAAACGTATCTTTGGTGCTTCACGGGTATGTATCCTCAGAAATGGTTCTGCCATTTACCCTTAGTGGAGTATTGGTATAATACGAGTCACCACACCTCTATTGATCTTTCTCTATTCGAGGCACTATACGGCAGACCACCGCCAAATCTAAAGCACCATCTTCCACGACCATCTCCCAACAACTCGGTGGTCAGGATTCTGAAACACAGAGCTATGATGTTAGCAAATTTAAAAGAACACCTTCAAAAGGCACAACAAAGGATGAAAGCACAAGTCTACTCTAGAAGAAGAGACATTACCTTCGAAGAAAATGAATGGGTGTTATTGCGTCTTCAACCTTACCGGCAATCGACAGTGTTTCTCCGGCCTTCCCATAAGCCTAGTCGTCGTTTTTACGGCCCATTTCGGGTGCTTCGTCACATAGGAAAGATTACATCTGAGCTTTCTCTACCAGCCACGACGAAGATCCACCCTATCTCCCATGTCTCCTTACTTAAGAAGTATTTTGGTGACTCTTAGGCCCACCGTCAAGAGATTTTGTTCAAATTTCAAGATTCAGAACCTCCATCGGCTTTGAATAAAGATGCCTATGAAGCAGTGGTGTTGGAAGAAATTGGGAAGGAGAAAGAGAGATGTGCAAGGACACCCAAAAATATGTGTCCTATCAACTACATATGCACTTTCAAAAGCAACACTTTGTCCACATGTTTCTTCTAAAGTTAATTTAACCTATGAGGTTGTGCAGTACATCAAGCTCATTATACATATGATCCTTACTCGTTTTACATTATATAACTTTTAAGCTTGTCTTTTCTCTCCATATAATTACTTCTTTAGTTTGTTTGAAATTTCCTTATTACCTAAAAATATTTGAAATATCTGCCTAATAAAGTGACACTTTGTACCAACAAATTTTTTGATCTAGTGGCGTAAGACTATGTTTGATCTAGAGAAATATAAACAAGTTAAGGATTTGATTCCTAAGAGTGACATTTGTTGGGAAAGACAACCACATAACCCGAAATGGATTAATTCTTTACCCATAATAAGGTGGAGGGATGTCCTTGTTAGTTCCAAAGAAAAAGTGGAACTTTGTTCCATTTTATCTTGTTCTTACTACAAACACAAACTTCCACAAATAATCATGTGAAAGAAACTTCCACTCTTCTATCTCCTATTTATATAATTGGCTTCATATTAACCTTTATGCCTTTATGTCGTTTTTAAGATGGGTTGCAATTTGTAATTCTGTTCAAGTACATCAATAAATTGTAAAATGTAAATCTTTATTTTATTACTGGTTAAGCTTCACGGTGGATTCTATACTTTTTACTTTTGATATTTGAATTTAATTTTGTAGGGCCAGTTTGAGATACTTTCTTTCTTCGGTTCCTTGATGCCTATTGATAGACAAGGAGAAAGAAGGGCGGGTGGGATGACCATCACTTTGTTAAGCCCTGATGGTCATGTGGTAGGTGGTTCAATTGTTGGTCCTTATAACTGCTACTCTAGTGCAGGTAAACAACCCTTCATTATATTGTCCCATTTTCTGGGGTACACATCTATTGTCCCACATTTTGTGTTACTCTATGCTTCATGGGCATAAGATTGGTCAGAAGAAATATATTTAAGTTAAAATTTAATTATTAAATATTTTCTGACCAATCATAAACTCATGGTACATAGAGTGACACAAAGTGTAGAACAACAGATGTGCTCCCCATTTTCTGTCATGTTGAAAAATGAAGGGTGTATATGTTGTGCAATGATTCATATCTCTAGATAACAACAATACAAGTTATGGGTTTTGGGCTAATGTAAAGGGGTTGGGGTAGAAGGCTATATATATATTGATATTATGTAAACCTAATAAAACAAGGAGAAGAATAGTAAAACACTAATCCTTATTCTCTAATAATATATAGTGGTAGCCGCTCAACGCTCCGGGGACGTAGGCACAATTGGCCGAACCTCGTTACCAAATCTCTTGTGTTATTCTCTTGTCTCTATACTCTTTACTATTTGATTGTTCGCTTGTTCCCAACAATTGGTATCAGATGGCTCTTAACCCAGATGCCAAATTCGAGGTGGGGAAGTTCGATAGAACTGGTAATTTAGGATTGTGGCAAAGGAGGGTTAAGGATGTCTTGGCTCAACAATGTCTATCAAAGGCACTGCGTGAGAATAAACCAGAGGGTATGGATCAACTGGATTGGGAAGAGTTGAAGGAGAAGGCTGCGGGAACCATACGGTTTTGTCTATAAGATGAGGTGATGTATCATGTTATGGATCTGACATCACCAACAGAGGTGTGGGAGACATTAGAGAAGCGGTTCATGTCCAAGTCTCTAACAAATAAGCTGTATTTGAAACAGAGACTCTATGGCCTGAAGATGCAGGAAGGTGCTGATTTGCAACAACATCTCAACAGTTTTAATCAAGTGATCAATGACTTGCAGAAACTTGATGTGAAGGTTGATGATGAGGACAAAGCAATAATATTACTGTGTTCTTTGCCAAATTCCTATGAACACTTGGTGACAACATTGACGTACGGGAAAGACTCAATCAAACTGGATGAGATCACATCTGCACTTCTGTCCCACACTCAAAGAAGACAGAATGTAGGTGAAGGGTCTCAGGGTGATGGTCTGTATGTGAAAGGGAGCCAAGTGCGTGGGAGGAGACAAGGCAGAGGAGGTCCTGCCAAAGGGAAAAGACCAAATTCCAAGGGTAGAACACCAGTAGAGTGCTATAAGTGCAAACAGACTGGGCATTACAAAAAGGATTGTCCCAATGATTGGAGTCTTAGCAAGCCGGTGGGGAAATATGGAGTATCTACATCTACAAATATTGCATAGAAAGATGACTCTGGTTACAATATTGAAGTTGATCTACTATTTGTATCATCAAATCATAGTACAAATGAGTGGATACTTGACACTGGTTATTCTCACCACATGACGCCAAACAGAGAATGGTTTACCACATACAGGGCAGGCAATTTTGGTTTCGTGTATCTTGGAAATAATAAAGTATGTGAAATTATTGGTATGGGAGAACTCAGAATTGTGATGGATGATGGTGTAGTGAAGACATTGTGTGAGGTTAGACACATACCAGATTTGAAGATGAATTTGGTTTCTTTGGAGACATTGCAGGCCAAAGGATTTAGTTATAGAGCTGATGGAGACAGTGATATTCATCGAGTATGCAAAGGTGCTCTGACTGTGATGAAGGGTCAAAGGGCTGTAGGGAACTCTTACAAGTTGTTAGGGAGAACGTTTGTAGGTGGAGTTGTTGGAGTGGTTGAAGAGATCTCAGTAGATTCAAACCATGGTGCTACAAAATTATGGCACATGCGTTTGGGACACATGAGTGTGTGTGGCATGACAGAACTATGCAAAAGAGGGCTGTTGAGGGGAGTCAGCAAATGCAAGCTAGATTCGTGCAAGTATTGTGTGCTTGGAAAATAGACACGAGTTCGTTTTAACGCTGGCCAACACAGGACTCGAGACATTCTAGATTATGTCCACACTGATGTATGGGGACCCACTCAGGAACCATCCCTAGGAGGTTCTAGGTATTTTGTTACCTTCGTTGATGACTTTTCTCGCAAGGTCTGGGTATATTTTCTGAAGCATAAGTCAGAAGTCTTTGCCAAGTTCAAGGTTTGGAAGGCAGAGGTAGAGAACCAGACTGGTAGGAAAATTAAATACATGAGGTCAGATAATGGTACGTAGTACAAAAACTCACAGTTTCAGAAATTCTGTGAGGAACATGGCATTCAGAGACACTTTTCAGTGAAGAATGTTGCAGAGAGGATGAATAGAACTCTTATAGAGAGGGCCAGATGTATGAGACTGAATGCTAGACTTTCCAAAGGATTTTGGGTAGAGGCACTTGGTATGGCATGTTATGTCATCAATAGATCACCACGGGCTTCATTGGATGGAAAAGTTGCAGAAGAAGTATGGACAGATAACCTAGTCAATTATAATATATTACGTATATTTGGTTGTCCTACTTATATACATGTACCCAGTGATGAACGATCTAAACTTTCTCCTAAGTCAAAGAGGTGTATCTTCATTGGATATACCAAAGGTGCGAAGGGGTTCAAGTTTTGGGATCCATTTTCCAAAAAGGTGGTGTTGAGCAGAGATGCAGTGTTTGATGAAGATTTCATGATGAAACGGTCAGTTTTGATCGAGGTGCCCATGCCAAATGGAGAGACTTTGGGATCAAATATGATTCCAGTGAGCAATGAAATGGTTCTGGTGAATAAAGGCAAGGAACCATGCACTAGTTCAAGTTAAGAACATGATGATTCTCAGACAGATAGTTCAGGTGTGCAGGAGTATCTACTTGGTAGAGACAGGGATAGACGTCCTATCAAACCTCCAGAGAGATATGGCTTTGAGGATATAGCTTCTGTTGCTCTCCATATCATTTCAGGAGATCCATGTAGCTTTCAAGAGGCTATAAACAGCTAGGAGAAAGAACAATGGATGGGTGCCATGATGGTGGAGATGAAGTCTTTACAAAAGAACCAAACTTGGGAGCTTGCTCCATTGCCCCCAGACAAGCGTGCAGTTGGGTGCAAGTGGGTGTACAAGAGGAAGCTAGAAGTATCATAAAAAGAAGGGGAAAAGTTCAAGGCTCGTCTTGTACCAAAAGGGTATTCACAGCAGAAGGGGATCGACTACAATGAGATTTTCTCCCCAGTGGTGAGACACACTTCTATCAGGGCAGTGCTTGCCTTGGTAGCCAGCCGGGATATGCACTTAGAACAGATGGATGTGAAGACTGCCTTTCTCCATGGTGAATTAGAGGAGAAAATTTACATGACACAACCAGAGGGGTTCAGTGCAGTTGGACAGATTCACTGGTTTGCTAGTTGAAGAAGTCTCTATATGATGAGTATGATTGTTGTGTTTATGTCAGAAGCCTTGACGATGGTTCGTTTATTTTTCTGTTACTTTATGTTGATGATATGTTGATTGCTGCTAATCATTTGAGTGATATCAATGTGCTGAAAGTCATGTTAGGTAAGGAGTTTGACGTGAAAGATTTAGGGGCTGCTAGGAAGATTCTTAGGATGGAGATCCACAGGGATAGGGGAGCTAGAAAACTATGGCTCTCCCAACAAAGCTATGTTGAAAAGATCTTAGAGAGATTTGATATGAGCAATGCTAAAGTAGTGAGCACTCCATTGGCAAATCACTTCAAGCTTTCCCTAGATCAGTGTACAAAGACAAATGAAGAGAAGAAATAAATGTCAGAAGTTCCATATGCCAGTGCAGTGGGTTGCTTGATGTATGTTATGGTTAGTACTAGACCGGACTTGACACAAGTAATTAGTCAAGTATGCAAGTACATGTCGAAACCAGGGAAGCAACATTGGGAAGCAGTCAAATGGATTTTCATATATTTGAAGGAGACTACATGTATCGGTATCATGTTTGGCAGCCAACAGAGTAAGCCTTCAGTTATTGGTTATGTTGATTCGGACTATGCAGGAGACTTAGATGATAGAAGGTCCACAACGGGGGTTGTCTTTACCCTTGCACGTGGACCAATTATGTGGAGATCATCAGTTCAGTCTGTTGTTGCTATGTCCATAACTGAAGCGAAGTACATGGCAGCTGGTGAAGCTTCTAACAAAGCCTTGTGGCTTATGGAGCTAGTAAATGAGTTAGGCATTGAGCAAGGTGGAGTTTCGTTGCATTGTGACAGTCAGAGTGCTATCTTCTTGGCAAAAAACCAGGTGTATCATGCTAGGACCAAACATATTGATGTGAGATTTCAAAAGATCAGAGAGATGGTAGCTTGTGGGCAAATACTATTGCAGAAGGTTCACACATCAAAAAATGCAGCTGATATGTTAACCAAACCGGTTACCGTGGACAAGTTCAGGCATTGCCTGAGCTTGCTGAACATTCACTGATGCTAGACTATGGAGTGCCCCCAACCCAATGGTGGAAGATCGAGATTGATGATATTCGCTAAGGTGGAGATTGTTGTGCAATGACTCATATCTCTAGATAACAGCAATACAAGTTAGGCGTTTGGGCTGATGTAAAGGGGTTGGGGTAGAGGGCTATATATATTGATGTTATGTAAACCTAATAAAATAAGGAGAAGAATAGTAAAACACTAATCTTTATTCTCTAATAATATATAGTGGTAGTCGCTCAACGCTCCTGAGGACGTAGGTACAATTGGCCGAACCTCGTTACCAAATCTCTTGTGTTATTCTCTTGTCTCTGTACTATTTTCTATTTGATTGTTTGCTTGTTCCCAACAGTATATAAAAAAGAGACTCTCATCTAGTATGGTTTGGGAAGAATTGACATATACAACCTTATCTTCAAAAGCGAATAACTGTTTTTAGGATTTGAATCATCTACGAACTCCAGAGTTCAGATCACAAAGCAAACTACATTACCGTTATATCGAGGCTCACCCTAAAAAATGGGTGACTCAATGCATGAGACTTTCACCCACTAATTTAAATTGTAGAGTGCATCACGTGATGCGACCATAATATTGTGATTGCGCTGACTGCCACATCAACCACAATTACATTATGTCAACGAATTGCAATGATAGTTCATATTGGACCATAATGCAACCACAACGTACATCATTTGGGAAGCATCATAAAACATCAAATTCATAAATATAACCACAATTGGACTCGACAACCACAATTTAAAACCTTGCTCCCACCTAATGGAGGTCTGGGAGTGAAGATATATACTTAGATTCCTCCCCATTAATGGAGTGGCAAGTTGTGGGAAAATGTACTAAAAACCAAAATATAATGACATTTATGACCTTTAATTTTCATTAAAATTACAATTTTGACCTTAAAAATATAATATAAAATACAATTTGTCTCTTCATTAATGGAGAATCGTCCTACTCCATTCAGCCTTAACCTTACCCTTACATGATTTGATTTCAGGCAAACAATTTTAACTTGCCGAGACTGGGGCTCTTGATATTGAAAATTACACAAAACAATTTACGTGAAGCATATCCTTAAACAATAAAGAGTTGAGAAATGAAAGAGGCATGTGGTACAATTTATTTTAAAGAAAAAGTTACCCATATTTCTTCTTCAAATGAAAAATCAGTTAGATGACCAATGGTCCTTTATGATATCAGGTGGTGGTGGGAAGATTTCCACAAGGGAATCTACCAAAGAAGTCTGAGCCAGATTATGCATCATCCAGTGGTACTGTATCATCTAGTTATGCTAACAACAGTGATGAGTGAGCTATTCTATATTTCTGGTGTTCTGAATTATGTAGATTGTTCCAGACCCTCTCATAGTTCATAGGATGAAGTAGTTGTAGTTTTGTAAATTGCAGTTCGGTTTTTACCTTTTATTTTCCAAGTATAGTATTTGGTTTGGTTTGTCTGCTGATTAGGTTAATGCTGCAATCCTTGGTAGCTAATTTGGGTGTAAATTTGTTTGCTTATTTATTTTTGTGGCATGGATTATTTATGTTATACACTGCAAAAATCAAGCTTGAATGATTTTGATATTTTAATGGGTAAATAACATTCACCTTCTCCCGCTTGTTAATATAATACTCTTCTCCATTTGACATTTTGACTAAACAAGTTAACAAAAAAACTGGGATAGTACGAAAAAGTTGAAGAGAAATAAAATTTAAGGTTTAGGGTTTAGCATATAATGCCAATGGATATTCTCAAATAAGAATAAAACCCATTTAACCGCAACAAATACTAAAGGTGGAATCTTTTAGGTTGCAACTTACAACTAATGGAAATTGGGCTCACAATGGTTTTTACTCGAAACAGACCTTAATAAATAATAGAAATTGGAATTAATCCATTTAACGGCAACAAATACTAAAGGTGGAATCTTTTAGGGTTGCAACTCACAAGTTACAACTACTGGAAATTGGGCTCACAATGGTTTTTACCCGAAACAGACCTTAATAAATAATAGAAGTTGGAATTAAATTTCCTTTTACATAGTCAGAGTGCCCAGTTGGGCTGCAGTTTAATCCTAATGGGCCTTCCTGTGCCATGTGGGTCTGGAAGTTTATGGTCAACACGACATTGAGGAAGCCAGTGGGATGTTGTGAAAGGTTTGGATTATGTAGGGCGCTCGGGAAGTAAATGATTCCAGTATAAACTGCAAAACTGGTGGGATCAAACCAAATTGAACCATAAAAATTTGTTTGATTCAGTTTTGTAGTTCGATTCGGTTTCTTTTTTAAGGAATCATTTAAGTTTGGCCTGATTTATGGTTTTTGAAATTTAAGAACTGTTTTGAACCGAATTACATATTAAAGAAATAGATACTAGGGACCAGTAAATAATGTGTTGTTATTTGAATTCTTGAGTCAATTTTTGTAGCTTAGATTACCAATTTTGTGTGAATTTTATTTTTATGTATGTTACTAAATTGTTATATACATATTCTACTTCCCTAATGTCTTCATGATTTGGAATTTATCTTCTAACTTTTTAAGATATTAAGTTTAAAACTAGCATATATGATAAATTGTTATATGTTGATGTTATATATGTTACTAATTTAATATATATGTTACTAATTATGAATTGTATTGTTATATATGTTACTAATTTCTATATATTTTACTAAATTGTTATATATGTTATTATGTACTAAATTGTTACACGATAATAAATATATTTTACTAATTATGAATTGATTGTATTATTATATATGTTACTGATTGCTCTATATATATTATTAAATTTTTATATATGTTATTATTTATAATTGCAATGTTATATATATGTTACTAATTTTGAATCGTAATATTAATAATATTTTCATTGTTATAGAAAAACAATGTCTTATGGAATATATTTTAAACTTTTGATTGATGTATATATGATTTAAAAAGACAAGAAAATCATGGAACTAAATTGAACCAAACCATTCATAATTAGTTTGATTCCTATAATAAAATTAATGTTTAATTAAAGTGAACTAAACCATATTTTTGTACTCATTTGATCATTGACAAAAAACCGAACCGAACTACATATTCATTGTAAATGTTAAGACTGTAAAGTAGCTCAATATTAAGCAATTGAGGATGGAATCGAAAGTCTGTTTTATTATTCAATAGCATTGGCATATATATATGCATACACCTGAAGATTCCTAATAAATAGAAGAATAACAAAGTAAAAACTAATCCCTAATGACTCAGTTTATTAAACAGAAGCAAATACCAAGTCTGAGGCATGATGACTTAGTAAACTCTACATTTAAGGAAACCTACCCTACTCTTAAGGAACCAACTCTTTCATTCCCTCCCTTAAACTGACTCACTTTCATAAGTTAGTTTATCTGCTGGACATACTCCAAGTAATTCCCGAAATTTCTGAAATGTGTCCTTCTTCAATAGCTTTGTCATAATGTCTGCCAGTTGATCCTGAGTATCACAATGCTTCCTCTTTATAACTCCATCATTGACAAGATCACGCAAGAAGTGGTAACGTACATCAATATGTTTGCTTCTACTGAGAAAGATTTGATTCTTGGATAGCTTGATAGTTGAAGTGTTATCACAGAAAATGGTTGTAGAGTTGTCTTCCAATGCATATCCTAATGCTTGTTTTTTCGAAGACCATGCAACTGCTCCTTCACTCATCATGAATGTGTAACCTGAAGTGCTTCTTCTTCCATCAATGTCCCCTACATAATCACTATCCGTGAACACCTTTAATTCAGCTGCTCCTCCTATTTTATACCAAATACCATAATCTAGTGTTTCTTTCAAGTATCTAAGAACACGTTTGACTGCTTGAAAATGAAGTTTGGTAGGTCTAGCCATGTAGCGACTTATTAAACTCACAACAAATTGCAAGTCAGTTCGTGTAGTGGTGAGATACATGAGACTTCCAATCACCTGCTTATATAGTGTTTCATCTCCTCTTTCTCCATCTTCATCTTTGTTTATCTCGCTGTCAGGGACAATGGGAATATGAACTGCATTGCAGTTTTCCATGCCAAATCGTTTCAGTACTTCAGTTGCATACTTGCATTGTGAAATGTGGATGCCATTTGAGGCTTGTATTACTTCTATTCCAAGAAAGAATCTCATCTTTCCAAGATCAGACATGTCAAATTCTTTTTGCATAGATATTTTGAACTCTTGCATCATTAAGGTATCATTGCCAATGTAGATTAGATCATCTACATAAACACTAACAATGAGTACCTTACTTTCTTTGCTCCTCTTGATGAACAGGGTTTGTTCATTGGACTTTTTTGAAAGCCTTCACCAATAAAGTATGTCTCAATACGGCTAGACCATGCTCGTGGTGCTTGTTTTAGGCCGTATAAAGCTTTGTGTAGTTTGTAGACCTTTTGTTCACTTCCTTCAATCACGTAGCCCTTTGGTTGTTGTAAATACACATCTTCTTGTAATTCTCCATGTAGGAATGCAGATTTAACATCTAGTTGGTGAATTTTACAACCATTTTGAGCAGCCATGGCTAGTATCATTCTTACTGTATCCATTCTTGCAACTGGTGCATATACCTCAGTGTAGTCCACCCCATACTTTTGAGAGTATCCCTTTGCCACTAGTCGTGCCTTGAGCTTGTCTATTTCTCCAAGTTCATTGAGCTTGGTTTTGTAGATCCATTTGACTCCAATGCATTTAGCTCCTTTTGGCAAGCTAGTTAACTCCCATGTTTGATTTCTTTCAATTGAATCCATCTCTGCATCCATAGCTGATCTCCATTATTCATTTGTTACTGCTTCCTCGAATGTTGATGGATCATTGGTTTCAATTTCTGCCATGTTCAGCTCAACCTCATCTTCTAAAAGCTCATCATTAGTGATATAATCTCTAAGATAGCTTGGAGGTCCTCTAATTCTGCCCTCCCTTGCTTCTGCAATGCTAGTAATATCTCCTGCATTGTTAGTAACATTTATAGGTTCTTCTAATCCCTCTTCTTCTATTTTATTGTCATCACTGTCACTCACATCATCTCCTTCATCTTCATTATCACTCCAAATAAGATCATCCCGTATTTGTTTTTCATAATCCTCTCCCCACTCCCACTGTTTATTTTCTTCAAACTCCACATCCTTACTAACAATGATTTTTTTTGTTTTGGGATTAAATAATCTATATCCCTTAGATTCCTTACTCAGGCCCAACAATATACAAATAATGCTTCTATTATCAAGTTTACCTCTTTTGGCTTGTGGTATGTGTACATGAGCAAGGCATCCCCATACTCGAAAGTATTCTACCGAAGGCTTTACTCCACTCCTTGCTTCTTGAGGGACCATATTTTTAACTGCCAAGGTGGGACATCTATTGAGGACATGAAATATCCAATTTACTGCTTCTGGCCAGAATGTTTTTGGAATGTCTTTTGCAATGAGCATTGTTCTTACCATGTTCATCACTGTTCTATTTTTCCGTTCAGCTACACCATTTTGATGTGGTGTGAATGCAGTGGTAAGTTGTCTACGAATTCCATTTTCCTTGCAGAAATCATTGAAAGCATGAGAGGTGAATTCACCACCTCTATCAGTAAAGCATAAAATATATCTCTTGCCACTGTTGGATATTGGACTGATAGGTCCACAGATGTCTGAGTGAATGAGTTCTAACTTCTCCTTTTCTCTCCATGTGCTTTGCTTTGGAATTGTTCTTCTATGTTGCTTCCCTGCAAAGCAATTGTTGCAAACTTTATTTGAGTCTTCAATTCGTGGCAAGCCTCTCACCATCTCCCCCTTTTGAAGTGTTTTCAAACCTCTGTAGTGTAAGTGCCCATATCTCTCATGCCATAATTGAGACTCATTTATACAATTTGTCCGCAGACAATTATCAGCTTGTACATTTGATATAGATTCAGTTATCTACATAAACATTCTATTAGTACTCATTTTACTTGCTATTAATAACCCCTTTTAGGATGATAAATCTTGCACATACCTCCTTGCATCAGAATTGACAAACCTTTCTCTTGGAGTTGTCCTAAGCTTAATAGATTGTTCTTAAGTTCAGGGACATAATAGACTTTGGTGATCACTGATATTACTCCATTCAAGGGCAACTTGATGCTTCCTTTTCCAGCAACTTCCATTCGAGTATTGTTTCCAAGCTTAACTGAATGTTTGAATTTTTCATTTAAGCTTGTAAACATACTTTTGTTTCCACTCATATGATTAGAACAACCTGAGTCCAAGAACCAGACATCATTGCCTTTTGCCTCTAATTCCTTAACATGAGCCATTAATAGTAGTACTTCTTCCTCCTCTAGTTCTGCATAATAGGCTTGTTTATTCCATCTTGGACATTTATACTGGAAATGTCCTAGAGTGTGACACTTCAAACATTCCACAGTTGCTTTGTTGAAAGCTTATCTACCTCTTCCACCTCCTCGGCCTCTCTGACTTGCCCTTCCTCTTCCCCTGACTACTGTATTGCTCACTTTGAGTACTTGATCTTCTTCTTGATCATGCCTCCTGAATTTCTGTTCGTGAACTACAAGTGAACTTTGTAGTTCATCTATTGAGATGGTCTCAATATCTTTGGATTCTTCTATGGACACCACAATGTATGTGAACTTATCAGTAAGTGTTCTCAGGACCTTCTCTACCACTTTGGAGTCTGTCATTTGCTCCCCATTGCTTCTTATTTGGTTGGTTATTGCCATAACCCTTGTGAAGTATTCATTAATACTTTCACTAGACTTCATCTCCAGGATTTCGAAGTCTCTCCTCAAACTTTGAAGGAGTGACTTCTTCACACGAGCATTTCCTCAAAATTTGCTCTTCATGGAATTCCACACGATCTTAGCTGTGCGTTTGTCAAGAATCTGCTCAAAGATCACTCTATCAATAGCGTGATAAAGGTAATGCTTTACCTTATGATCCATAGTTCTAGCATTGTCATGTTGTTCTCTCTGTGCGTCTGTTAGTAATGTTATTTTAGATGGCTCTTCAAAACCATTCTCCACTATACTTCATAGTCCTTTAGCTCTCAGCATGTTTTCCATCAACTCACTCTAGTGATCGTAGTGACCATCAAAGTGAGGAAGTTTCATATTTTCTTCACTCATTTTAAAAGCTGCAGCTTTGCTTTCCTTTTCCGTGCAGGCCCTAGTATGGCTCTGAATACCAATTGTAAATGTTGAGACTGTAAAGTAGCTCAATATTAAGCAATTGAGGATGGAATGGAAAGTCTGTTTTATTATTCAATAGCATTGGCATATATATGCATACACCTGAAGATTCCTAATAAATAGAAGAATAACAAAGTAAAAACTAATCCCTAATGACTCGGTTTATTAAACAGAAGCAAATACCAAGTCTGAGGCATGATGACTTGGTAAACTCTACATTTAAGGAAACCTACCCTACTCTTAAGGAACCAACTCTTTCAATTCACACCTGTATTGCATACCAAACATGGGATTTGGATAGACGACAAATCTTTTTCCTGGGTTTGAAACAGTGTCAACTCACTGCTTGTGGCACGTATCCTGGTGGAATTGCAGGATCCAACAATATAGATTGAAGTAATTGGACTGCACGAGGTAGAGGAGTTTGAAAACATGTGGAAGTGGAGTTCTTAGGGTCATTATTGTGACCTTCCATAACTGTTCCTCTCTTCACCTCCCTAACTTGCTTACCACTTTCCATAATGGTATATTGGTTGGTTGCTCCCATCTTAAACATGGTGACCACCGTCACTCGTGTTAAATTTTGGCCTAAGGCTATACCTTTCTTTTTTATGGTTCCTTGAGTGTGCTCTGGAACCCTTGTTAGTGACGGAAATGATGTCGTTTCTGAAGTATGGTGGTGACCACGGATAATAACTCACGTGGAAGATTTACAAACTGGTCTTGTGGGTACCCTTGAGAACGTCACAACAAGGAGACGGGAAACAATGGGTGAATGCATGGAGAAGTAGGAAGAATGAACTCATATATGACCAGTCCAATGCGACGGGCATCTGAAACAATCCATAAAAGCACAGACATAACTTATTAGACTGTCGGCGAGCCACTGAGTGTTGGTTTAGACTCTTTGATTTTAGATTCCAATAATTTCGTTAAGCCTAGATCCACTCAGACATGAAAATGTAAAATGATGAACATCATGGCAAAAGAAATCTAAAGAAGAAGAAGAAGAAGAAGAAGAAGAAGAAGAAGAAGAATACCAATCAGATTTGTAGAGATATGGTGAACTACTGAACTTGAACAATGGATAAGAAATGGTCAAATGCTTCGAGTTTTATTATAAAAGTAATGATAAAAATCACTTGGAATCCTTTTTTACCGAATCTGGATCGATCTGAAAATATTTATAAAACGACTAAACTAATCAAACTAGCTATAGTTTCTAACATGGAAAGTTAACAAAAAACTAAACAACTTTTCATTATGCTAAATATAACAAGTCAAATGCTTTGGATTGTTTCAAATGAGTTGGGCTTGATCTTTGGATCTTCCTTGATGTTGGGCTTACTCTTAACAACCCTCACAGGCTGACATATGGATTTTAATCATGTCAAGCTTGGAAAGCAGACTCTTGAAAGTTAATGGTGTAAGAGATTTGGTGAAGATGTCTGCAAGTTGGAGGGATGTTGAAATATGTAGAGGATAAATTGTTCCTTTCTAGACTCTTTTGTGAACCACGTGGCAATCTATTTCAATGTGTTTGGTTCTCTCATAGAAAACTGGATGGACAACTATGTGTAGAGCAAACTTATTATCACAAAATAAGCTTAATGAAATATATTTAAGTCCTTTAGAATATATAGAAGTCGTTGTGCTTTACAAGAAACCATAGCAAGAGCCCTATATTCTGCTTCTGATGAGGATCTTGAGACTTTGTTCAGTTTTTTGCTCTTCCAAGAAATTAGAGATGATCCTAAGAAGAAGCAGCATTCTATAATAGATCTTCTAGTATTCATGCATGCTCCCCAATCTAAATCAGAATATCTCTTAACAATAGTTTCAATGTTACTTACAAAGAAGACTCTTTACCCATGTGATTTTTTTTATGATATTTGAGGATTCTATGAGCAACATGCTGATGTGAATCAATAGGTGAGCCACATAATTGGCTTAGACATCCAACTTAAAAACAAATATCTAGCCTAGTATGAGTGAGATACAACAAGTTGTCCAATAGTCTTCTATAAGAGGTAGGTTCAGTAAGAGGATTTCCTGAATTTGCTTGAAGTTTGTTGTTATATTCCATACAAGTGGATGATGGTTTAGCTCTAAGTAAAGTGTACCTAGTGTATATTTCCTTTGGTAAAGTGTGATCCCTTGCTTGGTTAGAGCTACTTGCATCCCCAAAAAAACTTTAATTGACCAAGACCTTTGAAGCTAAATTTGTAATTTAAAATTGTTTTTGTAATTTCTACCGCATGCATGTCATTTCCTACTAAGACTACAACATCAACATACACTAAAATTGCAGCGAAACCAAAGTTAGTAGATTTAATAAGGAGAGGGTGATGTGAGTTAGACTCGGAGTAACCAGTTTGAATCAAAGTGTGAGTGAAATTGTCATGTCATTGTCTGATGGCTTCTTTGAGACCATATATTGATTTCTACAGTTTGCATACAAGTCTAGGATCATTAGTTGTAAGGCCAGGTGAGATATTCATGTATACTTACTTCTTTAAATCCTCATATAAGAAAGTTGTGTTAATGTCCAATGGATGCAAGTGCCAATTGTAGATAGCAACAAGTGAAAAAAGCATTCTGATGGTTATCAATTCCTTTAGTTTGAGTGTACCCTTTTGAAAATAATCTTGCTTTATATATTTCTCTTAATCCATTAGAATTATGCTTGATTTTAAATACCCATTTTCTAAGAGTAAAGCCCATCATCAATGAAGATCCACACATCAAACCCAACTCATTTGAAGCAAACCAATGCACTTGACTTGTTATATTTAGCAATAACGAAGTGTTAGTTTTTTGTTAACTTTCCATGTATAGAAACTTTAGTTAGTTTGGTTAGTTAGTTCGGTAAAAAAGGATTCCAAGTGATTTTCATAGCAACACCCTTGTAAAAGGTGACTCTGTTGCACCATTGTTCTTTATTTTCTTTATTCCATACACAAGTTCTTCCTTTGTCCCAATCCAATCTGAATTATTTTGATCATTTTCAATCAAGCCAATGGCGAATCAAATTGTTAATCCTATTCTTGATCCTTTGACCATGGCCCTAAGATCAAACAAAAAAATTACAATTTGTGAATGGGACTCTACCAAGACCTCTCACCCATGATGAGATGTTTGTTGTTTGAAACTGATGCAACAATCTTATTGTATCATGGTCGAGTCAATTGATTGAGCCTTCTATTGTTCAAAGTGTTTTATGGATGGAAACTACCCAAGAAATATATGAAGACTTGTATGAAAGATACCATCAAGGTAACATGTTTAGAGTTTCTGAACTGATTGGTGAGATTCATTCCATCAAACAAGGAAGTTCTACAATTAGCATTTATTTCACTCAAATAAAAGGATTGTGGCAACAACTAGATAACTATAGACCCATGCCAACTTGTTCATCTGATATGAAATGCAAATGTGTCTTGATTATGTCAAAAGCTATAAAGAACATGATTATGTGATTTGTTTGTTAAGAGGCTTCAATGCAAAATTCTCTTATGTTAGATAACAATTCATGTTTATGGACCCTCTTTTTCTATCGATAAAGTATCTCAATCTTGGTTCAACAAAGAAGACAAATGCAATTTGAGGAACCTTGGATTTTTAGCCAATATTTCATGAATAACCATTGATGCAAGAGTAAAGGGAAGATGAAGAGGATATACAAGATCAAATAGCAATATATATCCCCCACCAGAAAGGTTCTCTAGTCCAGGAAGGGGAAATGACAAAGTACTTGCACATATTATCAAAGACTTAGCCATACCATTGGCATTTGTTACAAAAACATGGATTTCCTCGGAATTACTTCACAAATTCTGAAATGTCAAATAGTCAAAGGTTGTCGTTATGATTGATCTACTTAGTTTTGATGAAGGCAAGGAGTTAAATGGAAGTTTGAAGATATGGACATCACAACAAACAACATGCCAAAGACTCAAAGGTCAACGTCGTAGACTTAGGATGATTTTATTATTATAGAAGTCCTAAGATGATTGCCTAGTTTTTGAGTCTAGGTTAGGTAAACCTTAGATGGAAGTCTCACAAGAGTTTAAAATGAAATTCATATATGTTGAGGCATTACATCTAAATATATATGATAAGTAGAATCATACATCTGCATTAGACATACATGGTTTTATGCATAAAAGAAGCATCTATTTCAAAATCATGTGTTGCATGTTCTTTCATCATATAGAATGTTTACCATGCATCTATGAAAACCATTTTCATACATATTAATCAATTAACATGATTGATAATCGATTATATCTTGTTGAAATCTGTTAATTGATTAAGGATTAGTGTAATCAATCAAAAGGAGTTACAATGGCTAACTTTGTAGGATTTCTGGTTTATTAATCGATTAAACCGTAACTGAAAAACTATTTTGCATAAGCATGTTAATCGATTAACTAGGTAAATAATTGATTAATATCAGTTAAAATCAGTTTCATGTAAAAGTTGTTTTTTCAACTCATGTGCAAGAATTCAATAACATTCAAATTTTCATAGAGAAAAAGAAAACAAAGATTCTCATAACAGGATTTTCAAAACATCTTGCTTATCCTTGAGTGAAATCTTACAATGTTTTCTAAGAGAGAAAAGAGAGAAAAACTTTTCTATTGTGCTATCATTTTCATTCATTTGAAAAATCACCGAATAACTTCACATTTAGTTTTAGGCTTCTTGAGAGAATTCTATAGAGGTTTGTAGAGCCGAGATCATAGTCTTTATCTGTGCATTAAGTGTGCATCAATAACTCGACAAATATTGTGAAAAACAAGGATAGTTCTCTTGATGTATTAGTATCATCATAAAAGAGAATTGTGTATCTTCACGAAGCAGGAAATCTTGGATCGAGCGAAACATCAGCCGGGGCCAGAATCGCGAATGGTATGGTATCTTAGTAGGCGAGTATAGAGGTCACGCCGAGCATGTAGGCTCACCGGGTTCAAGAAGGGAGTTTTGCTAGGTGTATTGGAAGTGTGGTTGTAATGAAACAATTGGTTTCCAATAGTGAAGGAAAATATCCCAATATTAGAAGGGAATGCCTGAATGTAGTTTGCAAGTGGACCCGCAAATGAACCGGGATAAAAATCCTTGAGCACTTTCTCTTTCCCTATCTCTTTTACATTTCAGTCTTTATCGATTTCTGATTTGATTGAATTCTGTAATTTGTGCTAAGTGTTAATAATCTGTGTATAATCAAGAATCAATTTAGGGCAACAAAGATTGTTAATCATCATTGTTTGCATTGCAAGAAATCTGTTTTTTAAAGATATCAAGATACAATATAATCGATTAAAGTTGTATATAATCGATTAATCAAATTGTGCATAATCGATTAACTATAACAACTTTCTGTTTTGCGCATAAATTGAAAAAGTGGGACTAGTAATCCGCTACACCTATTCACCCCTCCTTCTCTAGGTGTGATTTACCTTACTAGTATCCAACAACCTCAAACACTATGAACAACTATAGTACACAACAGGTTGATGAGAATATGAATGAGGAATGAAGTTTTATTGGTACAACACCCAAGGAAAGTAATGCAAAATTGGATTACCCTAGAGCAACACAGTTCCTTGATGACATTACTTTGATAATTCATGAGCCAAAAAACTCATATTGCCAATTAAGTGAGCTCTTCCCTTAACTTTTTTATCACTCATAAACCTCTTGTCTCATGTAATTCTTCTTTCATCATATCTTGAAATGCATGTCAAAGCCAAATTCATGAGTTCTTGACATATGTTTGTTACTCTTTACCTGAGTGTCAAACATTTAAGAAAATAAAGCATCTTTTAATTACATTACCAAATGTAAATCAAGTGATTGCATACTATTAAGGAACTATGGTGTTCTCAGTTTTCGTTTATCTCACTATTGTCATGTATATCCCAATCTTCAACTTTAATCTCATATCTATATTAGGACTTACAACTTTATCGACCGACACACTAAAATTTTCAAATAATCATTGCCAAATTCAGGACCTTCATTCCTTGATGATAATTAGTATAGCTAAGCTAAGAGGGCTCATGTATGCGTTGATGCAATCCCACAAAAAAAAACCCTAATCCACACAACATCAATTTCTATTTTAGTTATGATGATTTAATTTATGGAATTCTAGACTAGGACATTTATCTCATCATAAAATTCTTACTTATGAAACTCTTATTTCCTTTCATACAATATAATAAAATCGTAGACCCTTATGCATTTGGCGCTTAGCAAGGTAAAAGTTTACCCCATTCTATTAGTGTAACTAGATCTATTTGTCCATTTGGTTTAGTTGATATGGATATAAGTGGGTATGTTTTGATCCCTTATACCTTTGGGAATAAATACTTCCTCACTATTGTAGATGACAAATGTAGATTCACTTAGGTTTTCTTTATGAAACTAAAATCTTAGACTAGTTAACTAATCTAAGCTTTTGTCTCCTATGTTGAAAACCAATTTAAATCGAAACCGAAAAGTATAAGAATTGACAATGGACTTTACTCTTAATAGAGAGGATTCTATGATCACTAGTTCATGTCTAATCTCAACAGCGAGACCCAAAAGGAAACATTTTAGGATTACCTATGGTGATAGTTTCCATATTCTATTACATATTTTTTCAACCAATTGTTGGTATTCTATTATTGTTCCTGTCTTCTTAGTTGAATAATTCAACTTAGTGGTTCTCATAAAATGAGGGACCCAAACATGTTTCCATAGATCTAGTGAAACTTTATGAGTATGTCATGTTAGAATTGTGAAATGTTATTTTCGACCAAATGAGGGTTTCACCTTTCATAAAAATGGAGACGATGTGTAGATTTTGATGTGGTGGGACTTGATCCATCTGAAAAAAATGTTCATCTTATAATAGTCAGTCTAAGGGTTCAGATCCACCAAAGGAGGCTAGTAGTAGTTTTGGGGATCTAGGTTGAGGAGGTGGTGTGGTTATTGGGGTTAAAGAGGAAGTATGTATGGGTTATTAGGAGTAAAAAAGGGAACACGTGGGAGTGTGTATGATTTGGAAAGTATGTAGGTGAATATTGTTGATACTGGAAAAGAGTATTGCACTAACGGTGTTAAGATTTGAAATATTGGAATAGCTAATCTAAGAGTTCAGATCCATCAAGGGGATTAGTTGTAGTTTGTCGGGACTAGGATGAGGGGTGATATGGTCATTAGGGTAAAAAGATGGGTTATTAGGAGTAAAATAAGGAAACACATGAAAATATGTGTAGTTTGGAAAGTATGTAGGTGAAGGCTATTGATTATGAAATAGGGTATTGGGTTTATGGGGTTAGAGTTTGAAATAGTGGAAGATCTAGATTGATTAAGGGCATTTTCTGGCGAATCTGGTGGTTAAGGTGGTAGAATAGAAACATTTGTCCGTTTATCTGTGATTCTTTATAGAGTGTAAAATATAGCCTCATGTCAAAAAATTTATTGTTCTTGGTTTTCTTTGAGATTGTCTGTAAGAGTTACAACAATGTATAAACGATTATACTATACATTTTTTCTATTATGAATATAAAAGAATTGGTTAGATATGACTTTTAAGTATAACTTTTTTCTGTTATGAATGTATAAACAACCTAAGTTATGAATGTATACACAACCTAAGTTATGAATGTAAAAGTATTGGTTATAAAACTCAAATCCTTCTAAAAAACTCATCTGTGAACTTTTTTAAATAAGTTGAGACAATCTAAATCATGTGTCACTAACCTATGTTCATCCATAGTCATACCATACCTTTTTCTGTTGTTGGTGGTTATACTTTATATAGAAATTAAAAATTTATTATTTATTGTGAGAAACAATAACCAAGAATTGTTTGACAAATTATGACATTATACCCATACATATTATTAATATAAAAGAATTAGGATATTTTATTAGGTTTTGTTTGAGAGTGTGGTTTTGGAGGAAAATGAATGGATGACTTTAGAAAGTATCTCCCTTATTTGGGAGTTGGATGAAGGAGATGAGAAAGTTTTGAAGGGTTTCTCAAACCCTCAAAAACCCTCCATGTGTCTATTTTTATAGTTTCCCCAATTTGGGGTTTTTATAGAGATAAAATGTCAAATTACCTACATATTTTGTAGTTAAATTATATTATTATCCATTTTTCATTATTAATTACATTTTTAAAAGGAAAAATAAAAAAATATTCTAACATTATTATTAGTTTGCCCTCAATATTTAAATTTCATACTCCCGAACAATGAAGATGATTGTCTTTCTTTCCCCTTCCCTTCCTCCCCCTTCCTAGCACTTTGATCTCTTTCTTTCCTTTTCCCTCATAACTCCCAAACAAAGTCTAAGGTTATGTTTAGGAGTTATGAGGGAAAGAGAATGAGAGTGATAAAAAGGCTAGAAAGGGGAAAGGAAGACAATTCTCTCTTTTGTTGGGGTGTATGAAATTTAGATAGAGTAAACTAATGATAATATTATAATATTTGATATTTTTCCTTTAAAAGTATAATTAACAATGAGAAATGAACAATAATATATAATTGTATAATTTTATTGAAAATATTTAGGTGTGTTTACATTTTATTTTTATATAAACCACAAATTGTGAGAACTATAAAAATAGATAAATGAAGGGTTTTACATGGATTGAGAAACCCTCTAAAACTTTCTCATCTCCTCCATTTAACTTCCAAATAAGGGGAGACTTTCTCTTTTCTTCCATTCCAAAATCACACTCCCAAACAAAACGTAAGAGTCTATTTATGAATTAGTTTTTGGAGGACAAAGTAAGAAAGGAAAAGGCTCGAAACTTATAAAAAACACTTATAAATAATTCTCAGGCCTTCTTTCTTTTTTCTACCTCAAAAAATCAAGTAGCAAACTAAATTTCTTCTTTAAAAAGATACGGACAAAAATTCTTAATGGTGGCATGCAAAGGAAGCAAATAAATCGTTAAAAATATACAAATCACATAGAATCACTTTGTATTTGAACCTAACTAAATCTATGGACTGTTACATTCTTTAATGCCTAAAGCACTGTAACAAGAATCTCAAACTTCACCTAGAGTATCACACACCTTCTCAAGCTTTGTTTTCTCTCTTTCTTGATGGATTGCCACATATCCCTTTCTAAGGAGTTCACTCCATCATGGGTGGCTCTCAACATGGTTCTGGCCCTTAGAATTTAGGTCACAATATGGATGTTCCCACAAATGTATTGGGATGTCTCAGCCTGTAGCATCTTTGATATTTCCAAGAATTTAATTAGATCATATATTTGTATAAAAAAGACTAACTTCACCTTAAAACACAAAATTGACTTACACAAGGAATGTGTTGTAAGCTACCAGTTAATGCTCATCATCAGTGATTGACCACACCAAGCTAAAACACATTAACACATTAAAGTGAGAGAACCATCAACTTTTCCATTAAAATAGTATTATTAGTGTTCTAAAATGCGGTGCAATTGCTTTATCACAATTTTGGAAATTTGCAAGAAAATGCGACCAAAGCGGTCGCAATTACGGTCAAAATATTGTTGCGAAGACTCCAATAACTGTAATAATATTGCAACAACAATTACCATTGAAGAGTGAAATTTAAAACTGTGTACATTCAGTTTTAAGTTTACTAAAGAATTCATTTCTAATCACAATACCTCAATATAGAAAGCATGAATAGTAGAACAAGATGTGCAACTTTAAACAACCTCTTCTTTTTCTCCCAACTCAGCTTATTGTAGATTTCTGTTACATCCGCTAAGTGGTCTCTTCTAATGTACCTGATATTGCTTAATAGTCATATAGGTATAGAAATATGACCGAAGTAATGGGCATGGATAACAGCTTGTTGTTTAAACAGACTAGTAACTTGCGTATAAAATGTACAATAAAGCCATTCATATGCATGCTTAAGTTAGAAAACCAACCAATATGTTTTGCACAGTAGGGAACAAAACCTCATGTATAAGGATTGAATTTCCACCTTTAAGTGTTTCAGACAGAACCAATGCTAAATTATGATTCAATTTGAACAGGCACAAAAATCTAAATGTTAAGGAGCTCAAATTTTGGCAATCATTGATTAAATAAGTTTCTATTCATGTTATCTAACATGTGAATTAAGAGTCTTTTGGTGCGTTTATAGTAAATATAATTTTAGAAGTACTTGAGGAATTCTCATCTTGATTATTGTAGAATCTGAAGTGTTTTTTCAAGGGTTTCAAGGTTATTCTACAGATTAGTTACAATGTTAGAGGCTACTAGTAGTCATTTTACCTTTCATTGAGGGGAAAAGGCAACCTATCAAGGGCAGATACATATATGAGTATAGGATACAATACATATCCAATATGTCGATATGAATCAATAACAATCAAGACTTTATCCGACTAGGTGGGGTCGGTTACCTGGATCGAACGACGCCATAATGCTCTATCATAAATCATTTTCCTTGACAAAACATTGTAATCTAAGTCTTTTCTTTATCATTTCCCTTATGGTTTTTTGGTCTCTCTCTAGGAGTTGGATTAACTTTCTTTTGATCTACTTTCCTTATTAGGGCTTATATTGCTCTCCTGCACACATATCTAAACCGCTTAAGGCACTATTCTACCATCTTTTCTATAGTAGGAGCTACTCTGACTTTCTTCTTAATTGGATCATTTATAATCCTATCTTGTATAGTTTGTCTACTCATACAACACAACATTTTCATCTCTACTTCATGGAGTCTATCATCTTGTTAATATTTTACTGCCAAACATTGGCTCTATATAACATTTTATTACCTAAACCATTATATTTTGGTTTTAATCCAAGATAATGAATGATCTTCTTTTTTTTCATCTTGGAAATTGCATCTTCTGGATCTAACCTTGCAATCTCATTACAAATAAATTGGACTTTGGAAAAATACCGACTTACTAAAATGTATCCTTATATAATTGACATTAATTCATTTTCTACTAGTTGTAACTTTGCATCTCTCTTCTTAGCAAACAATGTTGCCAAGGTATCGGTAGCTCCTTCAGTGTTGTCAGGTATTTAATCATCTACAATAAATTGTCTTCTATAGTGACAAACAATACAAGAAGGTGATACAGTCGCACCTTCGAGTACGGCTACCTTGTTACGACTTCACTCCAGTCACTATGTTAAAATGTGGTAAGAGCCATGAAAAGAAAGTTTCTTGATGAATCAAGAAGTGTATAAAAGAAAGCTTAAAGAAAGAAGAATGAGAAACAAATATTGATAATATTCTCATCGAATGAATTGAATTGATTGAATAAGAAGTGAGTCAATATGACTTATTTATACAAGAGAAAAGACAAAGAAAGCTTATAAAACAAGTAACTAACATAAACTTAACTTGCTAATTCCTAACTTTCTAACCAACTATCATCTTCCAAAATAACCTATCATATATCTTTAATGTTCCCCTCAAGCTGGTGAGTGAAATTTTTTACTCTTCAGCTTGGAATTGATTTGAAGCTTTATTTGAAGTAATAACAACACTTAACCACCCATGGCAGAAGCTATATCATCAAACGCTTAACCACACATAACAGAAGTTATATCTTTGCTTAAGACAGAAGCTACCCATCAAATGCTTAATCATCCATGACAAAAGTTATATCTGAGCTTAATCATCATGGACAGAAGTGAACCAACCATTGATGATGGAAGAGAGAGAACGGATCAGAATCTTGATCCTAATGAGATACTTCTATGATGAATAAGAAAGATGAGTAAATGATGAAGAATAAGAAAATGATGTAATCTTGTATAAGATAAATTGGTCATGGTACTCCATTCTTGAAGAGCTCGAGGATATCAAGAAGCTAGCTTATGTACTTGAAAATAATTTTTGTCAAAAAACAAACTCCTTTGATCTGAATTTGAAGGTCGATGAAGAAGGTGATAATGAAGAATTTCGGGCCATATGTTGAAAAGAAACATTGGATGTTGAAGAACAACGCTGGAGCAATCAAATAAATCAAGACAATCTTGTCACATGCAACATTTCACCTATTGGAAGCAAGATAAGACTAATGAAGGCCATTGAGATGAAAATGAAAGCACCACCATGTTCTTGATTGTTGAAGTTTTCCATGAAATCCTTCATAGAACCATAAGCAGAAGCTATCAAAAGATAATTATGTTCTGATACCATGTTAAAATGGTAGTACGCATGGATAAGAGAGATTCTTGATGAACAAAAAAGAATGAGAAAATGTCATTGAATTGAATTCCAAAGTTACATTGAATCATCTATATAAAGGGAAGAAAACACTAACTACCCTAACCAAGTTAACTAACTGACTAACAAAAGAACAACAATTTTAACATTCCCCCGCAAGCTGGAATGTATCCAGCATTCCAAGCTTGAAATAATTGTGTTGAATACGATGATATACTCTAATACCTCCTCTTGATGGTGAGCGAATCTTCGTCTCCCAGTCTTGAAATCTGAACGTGATGCAATACTGATGCTTAACCACCATTTGGCAGAAGCAATTTCATCCGATGCTTAACCATCCATTTGACAGAAGCACACCAATCATAACGGATGAAAGAGAGAAAAGAGATGAACCTTAATCTTGATCCTTATATGCTGCTTCAATGAGAAAAAATTACACACTATAATGTTGTGTGTTTAATGTGAGAGAGAGAGGTAAAGAAACTAGAGCAATAAAGAAATGAGAAATAATTGAGGGTAATAGATGAAAGAATGTGATATAGTTTCCTTTTGATGATCAGCCACTGTGCATGGTTGGGCGCACACTGTTGTATGGTATTCTTGTTTCTTGATGTTGTTCTTGGTCTTCCCTATCTTCTTCAAGTTGTTGGACTTCCCCTTCTTGATAAAGATAACAAGTTCTTGTAGTAGCATCATATTGCTTTGATCATATTAAAACAACATAACTATTAGTCCAAGTCATAGAACCAAAGAACGTGTAGAGAAGATATATTGGCCAATGGGAGATATCTTGTATCATCATCTTTAGTGTCATCCATTCAGAATTAAATTACAATTGCAAAGAACCAATCTTTCCAGAAGCACGATCAATCTACATTGTAGCATTGCCAGTGGATGCAAATGGTGGAACATTCTTTGGACTTTCATTTGGAAGTTGACCATTATTTCCAGTCGAAGAGACTAGAGATGAAAAGAAGCAACTGTTAGAACTTAAGGAAAAGTTTGAAGGTCTGTGCAAGGTGATAAAGGATGTATTGGGGGATAAGGTTGAATCTTGGAATTGAAGAATGATAAGCGGAAGCAATCAATCAAAGAGAAATAATTAGCTTTGATACCATTTTAGAGTCATGCATGAATCTTGGTAAAACAAGAAAGAAAGAATGAGAAAACTATTCATTGAATGATTGAATTGAGTGAATGAATTAGATGATTGAATGAATTGATTACACAAAGTTACAATAAATCTTTTATATAAAAGGAAGGAAAAATTAACTACCCTAACCAAACTAACTAACCAACTAACAAAAATTCAACTATTTTAATATAGCTATTGTTGTTGAGCTTTTCCATCATGCTTGATGAAGATGTGAGATCCGCCATCACAATTGGTTAGTGCCCGACAATCAACCAATCCAAGTTGGTCCTAGACCAATTTTTCATCATAGTCCCAAACCATATACTTGCAGGATTTCCATGTACCACTATCTCTAACTGAACACGAGCACTCGAACTAACAGGCCCAAGATCGTGTGCCTTAATAGCACTTGCAAACATTAAACCTTATTAAAGAAACAAAAACATGAAACAAAGGTGCCTTTCACCTATATCATTCCACTCAACCTTAATCACAGTTGAAACTTTTGCATTTTTATTTTCTTACTTACTAGCTTATTGCTAAATTTCATAAACATAATATTGCATCATTATTTATACTAATATTTTTTGGTTTAATTTGGCTTACTCATTCTTTCTCAACGAGTACATCTGTTGTGGTCACATTTGCATTAAACATGTGACTATGTATGTGTATCTTCCTCACTAATTAGTGGCATAATTATCAATTACTAGAATATTATTAGAGAAAATAGTAACTCATTATTCTAATATGTTTTTCTCATCTACTTAATTGATTGTTTGAATGTTAAAAAAGTATCTAGAAATACATTTTAGAACTATTAGGGAGTATTTGAAATATATCAAGTTTATAATTTATCTACTTTTCAAAAAACTAATTTTGATACTCTATAAATACATATTGATGAAATATCAAAAAATATAAGTATCAGAAGAATAATTATGGATATTGAAGTATGATACTTGCAACTCATCAAATCATCACTCAATCAATATTTTCCATCCCATAACGTCAGTTCCAGTTTATTGTGTTTTGCTTCCATCAATCAATCTTTCAACCCCAAAAATATTTCAAGTGCTCCCACCAAAATGATTGGGACCCGACTAACATAACATTCATAAGTTTAAACTTATCATAGCCATTATTATTTTAAAGCATATTAAGTTCTGGTATGGTATGGGGGCTTGAAAGCCAACTTTTGTGATAAAACTAGCAAGTTACCCGTGCATTTGCACAGGACGATATTTTTTGCCGCATGATTAAGAACACATATTATATGTGCATTTATGATTAAGAATATGTATGTTGTTCGTGCATTCGCATGGTTAAAATCATATATGTTACCAGTGCATTCATATTGTTAAAAAATATTAATTATATATAAAATCATACGGTCAAACCATACGGTTTAACTGTTTAAATCGGATAAACTTAATATGGGTCATCTACTAGTTTAACATCTTGCTCGACTTTCTCAACATTGTTTTTTACACATACATAACATGATATAGTTAGTAGTATCCTATTAATCAAAAAAATCATCAATAAATTTATAATTTCATTAATATTTGATTCTAAAATAAGATTAGTATAAAAATAATATTATTTAACTCTAAAATAGCTACAAACAATATGTTATGATTCATATTATTATTTTAATATTGCTATAGTAACATTATATTTTAATATTGTATAGGTAATCATATTCCTTTTATTTTTAAATAAATCACATGTCATGAGGGCTTGAGAGATTGACACATGTTATGAGGGCTTGAGAGATTGACACATGTCATGATGGAGTTCTTGAGAGATTGACATATGTCATTGAGAGATTGACACATGTCATGAAGGCTTGAGAGATTGACACATGTCATGAGGGAGTTTTTTTTATTATATAGGTAATAGATTGATTTGATTACAAAATAAATTCCGCCTATAATGACTTTCCTACATTGCTTAAAATTTAGGTTAAAGAATAACAACAATTAAGTTTTTATCTAACTAGCTGAGGTTGACTATACGGAACGAATGATACTATACGTTTTATCATAAATCATATTTATTAACAAAATATTGATCTCTATATATTTCTTAATCATTTTACCTTTAATTTTTGTTGGTCTTCCTCTATCTCCAAAAATTGTACTAGCCTCAATTTCAAAGTTGATGTTAAAGAATATAAGAATTATTTTGTATCTATTTAATCATACAAGTAGTATATTAGATGAAATAAATTAGTACAAAGTGGATAAGACTTTCTCACAAATAACAATAAGAAACTGCTAAACTAGGAGATAAAGCTAAGCAACAAAGTATGTCAATCTCTCTGTATGTTTAGCATAGAAACCACACAAAAAAGAACCATGGGCAGAGCACTAAAGAGATGTCAAAACATTGACTCTATCCCAAACCAAATATTGTCTTAAGATGTTAATTAAGATTTGCTCCTTGTGTTTTATTCTTCCTAGATATATAAGATCAATCACTACAACAAAACTGAACAGGAATCTTCTGTACCCTCTACTTTGTACTATTCCCTTTGCCACAAATGAAAAAATAGTCATGTATTAAAAATGTGGGTCCAAGCCATGTGAAATAGGAAGGAAAGTATTGGACCATGCATACGCGGTAGAAAATAAGGCAGAGTTTTCACATTTCACAAATCTCTGTTCATCTTCGTTTTGAAAGTGAAGTAGAGAACATAGAAGAAACAAGTTAAAGCTTCTGGTAGCGAGTAAAAATAGAAAGTGTGAGTAAATCTTAAAGAGTGTAGAGTGTGTGAAAAATACACTGGGTTAATTTTGGGTTTCATCTCTATTATTCATTAGTACAACGTGTTGTAGTATTTGAACAGGAGGGGATTCACTAGGAAACACTATATTTGTAACTCTTACATGAGAAGAGTGTAGAACAGATATTGTAATTGTCCTCCATATGGTGGAATATTTTTTGGAGATTATCCCATTGTTTTCCCCTTATCATTTAAGGGTTTTCCAAGTTAAAATTTGGTGTCCTTTTTCTTTACTTTGCACACATTTATTTTTGTTGCGCTACTAAGTTTGTAGATCTATTTCAACTAGATCTACTTTGATGCTCATTGCCACATTGTAATATCATTTAATTTAAACAGTAAATCGATCTTTGAGCTTTGGGGTTGTGCTATGAAATTAAATGGAGGAGACTACAAACACCATGACCAAATTGACAACCACCAATTACTCCATTTGAAGTCGAAAATGGAGGATATATTTTTCCGTGCGAATTTAAATGATCCTCTGGAGAAAGGAGATGTAAAGCCAATCAACATGACACCCAAATATTGGAAAAAGATGCACCAGAAGACCATTTGAATTACCAGGAAATCAGTGAATATTAGTGTGTTCCACCATGTGGCTAGAGAGACCAATGCCTAGACTCTATGAAATTATTTACAGAATCTCTATGAGAGGAAGACTACACAAAACCAAAGCTTTTGCAATTACGAAGCTTGTGAACCTGTGTACAAAGAGGGAAGATCTATTGTTGAGCACTTGAGTGACTTTCAAGATTTGGTAAATTGGTTGATTACCATGAAGCTAGTGTTGGAAGATGAGTTACATACACTATTACTTTTGAGTTCTTTGCCATATAGTTAGGAGACATTGGTGGTATCGTTACACAACTCGACATCAGACGAACAACTATCACTAACACAAGTCAAATATAACATGTTCAATGAAGAAGTCAGGAGGAAAGACTTGAGGACAGATAACTCCCAAGCTATTTTCACAGAAAACGGGGGAAACACAAGAGTAGAGGTCAAACATTGTGGGAATATGTGATATGGGCTTGCAGGCTAATGTTAGATGCACATTGACATTGAAGGACGTGCGACATGTGCCAGATCTATGCCTAAATTTGATTTCCATGCATGCTCTGGATCGAGCTGGATAGTATAGCAACTTTGGTGATGGAAAATGGAAGCTTTCCAAAGGTTCAATGGTTGTTGCTCGAGTAATGGTGTACAACTCCTTATACAAAACTCAAGTAATGTAGATCAGAGATGGGTTGAAATCTGTCGAGGATAATGCTTCACCAAATTTGTGGGACAAAAGGCTAGCTCATATGAGTGAAAAAGGATTGCAGATTTTGGCAAGGAAATCTCTCATTCCTCATGTTAAAGGTACAAAATTAAACCCTTGCGATCACTACTTATTTGAAAAGCATGACAGAGTTTATTTTAGCAAAACTTTGAAGTTGAAGCAAAATATTTTGGATATGGTTTACTCTGATATATGTGTTCCCATTGAGGTGGAGACTCTTGGTGGCAGCAGATATTTTGTGACATTTACTGATGATGCTTCAGGTAAAGTGTGGGTGTACTTTCTAAGGAGTGAAGACTAGGTGTTTCAATACTTCAAAAGGTTTCATGCCATGATGGAGAGACAAACATGGAAATCTTTGAAGTGTCTTCACAGTGATAATGGGGTGAGTATATATCACATGAATTCAAAACTTATTGTTCTAAGCAAGGAATCAAACATGAGAAGACAGTCCCTAGTATCCCACAACATAAAGGTTCACCAAAAGAATCAATAGAACCATTATTGAAAAAGTAAGAAGTGTGTTGAGAATGACTAAAATACCTATACCATTCTAGGGTGAAGTTGCTCAAACCGTGTGCTACCTGAAAAACAGATCTCCATCTATTCCTTTGGACTTCGATATTCCTGAGAGAGTATGGTCTAGACATGATATTAAATACTCTCATTTGAAGGTGTTTGAATGCAAAGCCTCTGCTCATGTAAGTAAGGAACAGATACACTGAAACTTGATGATAGAGCCATTCCTTGCATTTTCCTGGGTTATGGAGATGAAGAATTTGGCTACAGGTTATGGAATTCATAAAATTAGAGTCATTAAAAGCATAGATATGATGTTCCATGAGCAAGAAACTATGCAAGATTCATCGACCTGGTGGTAATGTAGATTTTACATCAGTCTTTCCTCCTAGAGAAAACATTGTAGGAGGGGGATGTGAATGCAAGTGTGCATTGCATGATTTTGGTGAAGACAAAGCATGAAGATATGACAAAACCAAAATAACGACATCATTGAAGATTCAAGTTCAAGTGTCAAGAGGATCAACAAAAGCTTAAGAGTAAATTTTCATTTCCTTGGGTCCTAAGATATTTTGAATGAATAGAGTCTAAGTAAGATGAACTTAATGAAAATCTCACAAATTAGAATGATGATCATGATGCATATGAGATTTACATTCATACATGATTTAGATGCATTAACATTTATACATGATTTCATAATTTTGATTCATTAAACAAGTTGAACTTATATCATTTCAAAATCATGCATCATATATTAGTAAATCATGTTAGAGGTTCATAGCATATTAACTAATTATTTTTTAGGAAAAAGATAATCGATTAAGGTTATAGTTAATGGATTAAGACTTTACAAATGAGAAACCCGTTTAATCGATTAAGTCATTTTTAGATTTGAAATCTTGGATTTTTTTAAAGAACGTTAATCGATTAAGTGTCAATATAATCGATTAATATAATAGAAAACTGACTGAAGCTAAATGTTATTTTCACTAAAATTTCCCATGTGAATTAAGAATGAATTTTCAAGATCGAACAAAGAGTTTCTGAAGAATAGAGCTAGATACATTTGACATAAGATAAGAGAATTTCATGAATCTTTGAAGAGAGATATTCAAACATTCACCATATCAAAAGTTTTTCAAGAACCTTTGCATATCCTAATCATTTACCTTCATATTATGAGATTGTGAGATTTAGCAAGAAGGTTTAGATATTCTGAATTGAGTGTATGTTAACACAAGTAAATGTGCAAAATCTTTGTATGAAAAAGAACGATTGAGTTGTAATTCATCTCTTAAGGTGTGGGGTATCATCATAGAAGGAGAGAAGAATTCTGAGAAATCCTAAACTAGAAGTGGTGAGGCTATCGATTAGAAGCTAGGTCAGAGAAATTCTTGGTGGAAGATTGTTTGTAAAAATACTCAATTTCTTCATAGTGAAAGCAAATCTCCCTAATCAGAAGGGGAAGACTGGATGTAGATTGCAGTTGTTGGCAATCAAACTAGGATAAAATTGATCTTGTCAATTTCCTTTATCCCTACTCTTTTACATTTACGCATCTATCAGTTTCCATTATCTTGAATTGAATTCATATTAGGATTGTTGCATAATTGATCACTATATTTCGTTGTGTCAAGAACAAAAGTTTTTTTCAAGAAACTAATCGAGTTAATCCATTAAGTCTTTAGTTAATCAATTAACTAGAGATTACCGTTAATTGATTAAGTGATCTTTTAATCGATTAAATCTGGTAAAAAATAGTGAATATCTTTCATAATCAAAAAGTTTTAATTGTAAACGATATAACATATTCACCCTTTCTAGGTGCATTAGAGCCCTTATTACCTAAGAGGTGAGAGTTAAATGACCATGGGGTTGATGATGTTCCAGAACCAGATGATGTTGTAGAAGAAGAAGTTGTTGAGCATGTGGAGCAACCCCCTACACCATAGCTTAGGAGAGGTGATAGAGAGTGTCTTCCATCCAAAAGATACCCCATTTCAGATAATATCCTTCTCACTGATAAGGGGGAGCCATAAAGTTTAGATGAAGTTCATACTCATAAGGATAAATTCGAATGGATGAAAGTCATGCAAGAAGAGATGGATTCCATGCAGAAGAATAATACTTATGAGCTCGTGGAACTTCCGAAGGCAAGAAAGCCTTGAAGAACAAATGAGTGTTTAAGCTAAAGAAAGATGGTGATAAGCTAGTCAAATATGAAGCTCGTTTGGTCGTGAAAGGATTTGGACAAAGGCAAGGAGTAGATTTTGACGAGATTTTTCTCCTATTGTCAAAATGAGTTCAATTCGAGTTATACTCGGATTGACTGCTAGCTTGGACCTAGAGCTTAGCAGATAGATATAAAGATTGCAGTTCTCTATGGGTCAACCAGAAGGGTTTGAAGAATATGGGAAAGAAAACATGATCTGCACATTGAAGAATAGTTTGTATGGATTAAAGTAGCCTCCTAGGCAGTGGTACAAGAAGTTTGACTCATTCATCATGAGTCATGGATATACTAAGATTGATGCAAATCATTGTGTATATGTTAAAACATTTGCAGGAGACAAATTCATTATCATTTTGTTATATGTAGACAATATGCTAATAGTGGGACAAGATGCAAATATGATTGGTGAGTTGAAGAAGAAGTTATCAAAGTCTTTTGATATGAAAAATCTAGGTCATGCATAGCAAATTCTAGGCATGCAGATTTTGCGAGACCGAAAGGTTAAGAAGCTATGGTTGTCACAAGAACAATATACGGAACGGTTCTAGAGATGTTCAACATAAAGAATGCTAAACCAGTTTGCACACCATTGGCCTATCACTTTAACCTTAGTAAAAGTAGTTGCCCCACTAGTTCAAAAAAGAAGAATGGTATGGCTAATATTCTCTACTCCTCCGTTGTTGGGAGTTTGATGTATGTCATGTTTTATACTCGTCCAGATATTGCTCACACGGTTGGATTTGTTTAGGAAGTAGTAAACTGGATTCTAAGAGACTTGAGAGGTAATTCTAAAATGTGCTTGTGCTTTGAAGGACTAGAAATAATCCTGGAAGGTTACGCAGATGCAGATATGACAGCTGATATTGATGGCTGAAAATATACATCACGATTTGTTTTTACTTTTTTAGGGGGAACTGTGTCATGACAGTCAAAGTTGCAGAAGTGTGTTGCTTTATCTACAACTGAAGCATAATACATTGTCATGACTGAAGCAAGTAAAAAAATGTTTTGGTTGAAGAGGTTTTTTCAATAGTTAGGAATGAAACATGAAAGGTCAGTGATCCATTGTGATAGTCAAAGTGCTTTGAATTTAAGCAAAAATGCGTTGTACTACTCTCGTACAAATCATATTTATGTTAGGTATCATTGACTACATCATGTAGTTGAAGAATAACAGGTCAAGTTGGAGAAGATCCACACACTGAAAAATCATGCTCACATGATGACAAATGTTGTAGCACATGAAAAGCTTCAATTTTGTGCCAAGTCCATTGGCTTGGATCCTAGATGAATATTTCAAATTATCTCTATCGGTCGGAGGGGGAGAATTGTGGGGTCGAACCATGTGAAATATTAATGCAATGAAACAAGGCATTCATTTCTTGGACGGTGTATAGATGGTAGAAAATAAGGCAGTGTTTTCGCATAGTAAAAGTCCTCTATAAAAAGAGGTTTTCATCTTCGTTTTGAAAGTATAGTAGAGAACGTAGAAGAAACAAGTTAAAACTTCTAGTAGTGAGTAAAAATAGAGAGTGTAAGTAAATCTTAAAGAATGTAGAGTATGTAAAAATACATTGGGTTAATTTTGGGTTTCTTCTCTATTATTCTTTGGTACTACATGTTGTGGTATTTGAATAGGAGGGGTCTTAGTAGGAAACACTATACTTGTAACTTTTGTATGAAAATAGTGTGGAAAACGTATTGTAGCACGAATCGTAAGATCCTACTTCTATTATGGTTATGATATGTTTGTTATTTTGCAATTTAGGGTTTAGAAGAATTTTGGGCGGTCAAATGATTTTGAGCCATGACTTTTCCCATCTATACAGGTTTAGAAGATGAGAATTTTGCAATTTAGAGTTTTTGCCATAAAAATAGAAAATCACAACGAGACAGGATCTTACGATCCTACGATCTTCCCTAGCGATCTCAGTAGTTGTGGTGAGATCGCATTCAAAGTGGACACGTGACACACTAGCTCTTGAAAACTCGTAAGATCTACCGATCCTACGAGTTAAATCGCGATCTAAACTACTATGGCCCTACATATAGTAAATATTTTTCGAAAATTGTCTCGTGATTTTTCCCTTAATATTTAAGGGTTTTCCATGCTAAAATTTAGTGTTTTTTTTTTTTTACTTTCACCACATTTATTTTCGCTAAACTGTTAAGTTTGTAAATTTATTTCAACCGAATCTACTTTGGTGCTGATTCCCACGTGATAGTATCTTTTAACTTAAACTGTTAATGGATACCAGAACCCAACAATTAATTATTTTTTAACGAGGTAGTGTTTCTATCGGTGATAAAGTGAGTGGATGATATAGAAGATTTATCTTGAGCAAACCGTAACGAATAAAACACATGTTAAGGTAAGCAGAAAAAACTTACAATCTCACATTGTAATACAGGCCCGGGAGTGCTACCAAGAATATAAACCAACGTCCTGCTATAAGATTGGTGAGGCAGAAGATTCCTTGGATTATAAACTCAGGCAAGACAACCTGATTCACTCTAGATGTTGAATCATATGGGTTGATATAATCAAACTCCAGATCTACCAACAATATAATCTACAATATAAATTCCAAAGAATATCAGATTCAGTTGTAAAAGAGTAAGCAAAAAGCATCAAATATATGGGAGAAAGCATTGAGCTGCTAAACTTCAAAACATCAATATATTATGTCATACTATCTCAAGCTTCTATTTTAAAACACCATACTTTAAAACAGTCTAATCACTTCATCTATAAAACATTTGAAACTGGTCTTTTATTATAATATAGGAGTGTTTTACACTGCTGTTGTGGTCATAATTGTTGTTATTGAATGCAATTGTGGGAAAATGCAGTCGCAATTGTGATCACGATGCAGTTTACGCAGATTGTTGAGAGCTTCACCATATAGCCAACAGGAATGGCCAAATACAGTGATAATCAAATTGAAGTGAAAGGAACTAAGCCAGTAACTGTTTACAGAGTGAAAAGAAAACGAAGCTTTCTGAATGATGGCCATTTTCTCTCAGAGGGGAAAAGGAATAAAAAAAAGTAATGAAGCATAAAAATTATGAGATTCAGAACAACTCTACAGTATATCAAACAAATAAGCACAAGATTAACACTTACCAGTTACCACCAAATTTGGAATAGTTCTGAATTTCATTTTTTTAGTCATGAATATGGAAATAAAGAAAGTAAGTAATATTAAAATATTAACTCAAAAGAAGTTCATAAAAATTAAAAAGTTCCTGGATCAAATTGTCACAAAGTAGCTTTTGTAAACTGCCACCAGTCTTAATTTATAACTGTGATAGGAAATCCCCTTGTAGAATTAAAATCTTATGCCCTAGTATGCTCAATTTTTAATAGAAAAAAACATTTAATTGTGAACAATTAACTAGAGAAAAAGTTACAAGAATTAAAAAGAAAAATGTATTCATTCCAGAATTTGAAGATTGATGCTGCCACTCTGGTAAATTGTAACTGCATAATTAAGGTAATCTACTAAAAAAACTAAATGCCCAAAGAATGTAATGTAATGCTAGAGAAAAATAAACAAAGACTAAAGAATTGGTAATTTATAAAAGAAAAAGTTACAATCCAAAATAAGAATTGATGTAATGTACCTGGTAAGCAAGGAAACATAAAAGGGTTAATATGAGAACAAATGTGAAGATCCAATAAAACACTTCTGCCATAACAGTTTCCTTTGCATGCCTCTTTCTCTCACTGACTCTGTTCCTCGTACTCCTGATCTCAAAAATCTAAGGCACTTGATACGTGGCCACGTGCCAAATTGCATGGTTCAACTTGCACCTGATTATTTTCTGAATTATGTTATTTAGCAGATTTCCACAACTTTGTGTTATTAAATTTGAGTTGTTTAATTAATATTAGGGTTGTTTTCTTAATCTACCAATTCAACAACCTTATATATATTAGGTAACACGTGTATTATCCCAACAAATGGGTTACTGTCGTATGATTGATTGAAAAATATACTTGAATTGAAATTTTACTACTAAATATTTTTTTAATCAATCAAAAATGATATTACTTTTTGAAACTAAGATGTGTGTCTCATTATAAGTCAAATGTTAAAAGCGACTACATATATTATACATATTTAAATACATATAATTTGTAAATCATTAATAGTATGTTTTTTGGAGTATACAAAAATATATAAATATAAGAGTTTGATGTTTGTCATCTATACCACTTGATAAAGCCAAAATATGATATAATCATAAACCATAGAGTAATTCATAATTCCCTACTTTTTCTTACTATTTTTTACTAAAAAAAATTATATAATCTAATGCCCTTGACTATGTCTTTGGTCCTATATTGTAATTACGGCAGTTTCTTTTTTCCTGTTGAAGAGAACATGGAACATGATAGATATAATTCACTCTTTTTTCCGATACTACCATCACCATATAATAAGAAACTAATTTATTTTGAGACGTGTGACTACTCCTCTCAATTTTGTATATACATCCCTTTCGGGGTATTACCAAGGATTTGCAAATTCATTCTAGCATCTCCAAAAAAAACTTCAGTTGTCATTACAACCACAAAATGAGTTTTATGTTATGTTTATCTCGCATGTTCTATGCCATGCAATTATGTGTTCACTAGGCAATTATATAACACCTATTGATGAGAACGTGCAAATCATCTTTTGTTAGTTTTGTTGTAGTTGTGGAACTTATATACATCATCACTTTTGCTTCTCATTATTATTTTCAGTTCCCATTACATAAATTTTTCTCTTTCCATTTTTGTTCTCCTTCCTCCTTCTCTTCATATCTTAAGGAAAATCCCTTTTCTTTCCGTTTTTCTATTTTTTCTCTCTTTTCTAGTAACGAGAATTGCATTTTAAATAATTTATCTTCATATTAGATTTAAAACATGATAAATTTATTTGAATGATTATTCCCTAATTATATATTCCATACACAAAATTAATTGCAAGTAGTTCAATTATTTAAATGTATAATTAAAAAATAATAAGATTGATCAATTACCCAAATCGAATATATTGACCATACATTATTATATTTAATACAAATTATTATATTTGACTTTTATAGCATATAAATTATACATTCCAAATAATAGGAAAATGAGTAGACAGATACCAAACAACGCTAAATGTGCATAAAATTATTTTTTTATGGAGATAAAACTTACTATGACTATTTCTACTTCTTGAAAAGTATTATTAGTCTTTAACTTTCCCTTGATTTGCACGCAAAAACTTAGTATATAATGTATTATTTAATTTCAAAATCTATAAATGTCCAATTTTGGGTGACAAGATTGACTAAAATAAGTGCAATAACTTGTGTTAAATTAACTTTGGTGGATTCTAAATCTTATCAACTTTCCATTTCGTTTAACATAATTTAAATTTTTTTCATGGTATCCTCTTATCATTTTGAGAATATGTGATTGTCTCTCCTAACCAATATCTCTCTAACCCTTAATCTTATGGTTTTTATAAGATCTAATAGGATCTTACACCACTAGATCAATACATTGTTGGTCAATACAATTTTAATTGACCACTTGTTTGTAATTTCCTGTTGAATTGAACTAGTTGTCTTTCTACAATTTTTTTACAAAATTTTCTTATTATATGCGGGACTAGTTTAGAATAAATTAATAATAATGGAATTTAACACTACGTTGATGAGGGGTGGCCCTTGAACTTGTTAGAATGTACTTTGGTGCGAATCTTTATTTTGGAAGTATTTTTAAAACTTTAAATCTCACTTATAAAAAGAGTTTCGTATGCCTATGCCAATGCAGAAAAGGAAATTGTTCAACATGTCCTGAAAAAATCTCACTTACCATATTTGCTGTTATTATCACGTACACACCACTATTCTACTATGCTTGAAAAAGGCTCTACATGAATTGCATCATTAATGATGAATAAATGTTAAAAAATTCATGTTATTATCACACTCAAGACATACCCAATGCAAACTTGAAAGTGGTTTGAAGTCAGTGACAGTGCTATCAACAAGTTTAAAATATTAACTTTTTTTTCTTCAAATAACATGATATGTTTTATGGAGTTGTGATAAATAATTTTATGCTATTGTGAATATGTAACTTAAAGAATTTTATGATCATTTCTCCAAAACGAATACTCGATTGCTTCTTTGTATATTTTGTCTGAGTCTAACCAATTTGTTATCCAATTTTGATATAGAAAAACTGACTAAATTTGCAAAGTTTTATCCATGTGTTTTTATTATTCAATTAATTTTGTGATGTTTGATAATCAACCTCAAAGTTATATTATTGAAATGTGTATTAATATTGAATTTGCTTCTTTAAAAGGAATCAATAATGTTTTAGATAAGTTGTTTGAAAGTGAAAGACAAATTGTATACTCATTAACTTATTTTTTTTAAGTTAAAAATGATTTTACTTGTTACCACACCAACGCTAAATGAGTCATTTCAACTATGAAAGTTATAAAAAACAAGTTGCATAATTGAATGAGAAATGCATGGATAAAAGTCTGTCTAATCACTTCTATTGAGCGAGAAGTGTTCAATAACATTAACAAGAGTTAATAATTTTACGACTCAAACAATGAAATCATATGTAGATCAATTATAAAATACATAATTTATTTGATTGTTATATTTAAATTTTGTGATTTTTATATTAATATTTTCAACATTTTATATATAATTATATTTATTATTTTAATTTCTAATATATATATATATATATATATATATATTATATATATATATATATCATGTTTTCGGGTCCCAAATACCTCAATGTTTGAAGCTGTTATGTTTGTTTCACTCCAATGGTCGAAATATCAAAGGCTTGAAGGAATTGCTGGGAGAAATAATGATCAATCATGCAGTCATTTATTCCCTTACCAAGCCCTATGGGTGTGTGACATGTGTGCGGCAGAGAGTCCATAGTTTATAAGGGTAACAAATATTATTTACATATTTTTAAATCATATAGTCGCAACTAATATATGATTAAGATGATATTATTTTTTAAGTCAATTGCGTTATCAATAATTTTTAATCAATGCATAAATCTGCTCAATATTTTATTGGTTGTAATAATTATTATTTTTTATTATCACATTTGTGATGTATAATTGAAATAAAGTGTATCATGGGTGAGCAAAGTATGAAGTAAGATTCATTAACAAGTTAATCTCAAAAAAATTATATTTAATCTTACGTTATCACAATTTGTTTGAGACATTTTTTAAAATTTATTCCAAAAATGATATAATTAAAATCTCCTGATAAACAAATAGTGCTCATTTTTATTTCCACTTCACAATTTGTTTTAGGCTCTTATTTTATTCAAAATTTGACAAACAATCTTATATAATTAAATTTTTTATAATTTTGGGGCCAAATTTTATTCTTTTTTCTCAACCAGCTTATAAGATATCATAAACTGGCCCTGATATATTCAAGTGTGGAGAGTACCTATAAAATCCTTTCATCATACTCTATGATCCTCACTGATCCTCATTTAAACACTAGAGAGTGCATCCGCGTTCTTAACTAAAAAGACCATCCTTACTCTACTAAATTAGCTTGTAGAGGTCGGCTCCAAATAATACTCATTAGATCGAAGAGGTTGGATCTAAAAATTACTATTTGTAATATGGTATTGGCTATAATGGAAATTTCCTAGCAAATTTAGGGATTGGGTGTGGTTTGGGTTGGAGTATATCATCATAAATATTTTCATCCCATCTTTACATTCTTGATTATTTAGTTTGTCTTACTAATTTATTATTCTTAAGGTTTATATTATTCGCCTATTAGTATTTAGCATTATTTTAAATTTTAGATTGCAATCACATGATATAATCTTAATGTTGTGGTTGTGGTGATTGCCACAGTCGTATCACACTACAATTGTGGTATGACACTAAATCACAATAAAGTGATCACATTGGACCATAATACAATCGCATTGGGTCATAACTCAACCACATTGAACAATATTTGAGCCGCATCAGACAACATTAAACATCATTAGACTAGACCAAATTAAAAAATATTTGTTTACTCACAAAAAATTCATACTGCAACAGCCACAGTTCATATCACAACGTGGCATAATAACCACAAATAGAATAACCCCAACTATATCTGCAACTACAATTTAAGACACTAGTATTACTGGTTGTGACATTGTGAGTCTCTCCGGCCTCGTTTTCTTCCAACACTATTACAATATGATTATTTAAGGCTTAGGAGAATTTTTTTTAGGAGCAACAACACTATTCATCCCTATAAAATACTACAATGTGAGCCACATAATTTCACTAGTTATGATTACCATGGCTTTATAATCAGCCTCACAATAGTTCCTTCATATAATTCTCTACTTCTTTGATTTCTAATAGATAAGAGAACTACCAAGATAGATGCAATATCTTGTTATGCTTATCGGTATGTTTGGGTAGGCTGCCAAATCATTATCACTATATGTTGTGAGTTGAATGGGAGTGGTACAAGGGAAGAAAATACCTATTGTAGGTGTACCCTTGATATATCTTGCTTCATGATGATCATAAGTGAGTTGAGCCAAATGATGAACAAAGAAGGCAATATGAGGTCTATTATTGGTGAGGTATATCAATCTCTCAAGGATAATCAAGTGGCTTATTAAGTGTGTGAATCTCTTTTATAGGTCTAGGATTTTCTATCTTGGTTTCATCCTAAACATTTCACATTCTTGAGAAAGAGTATTTAGCCTAGATCTTTTAACTTATTTCATTCATTCCTTAATTATTTCTAAAATGTCTTACATTTATTTTGATGATTTGAAATTTGACACTCTAAAAATCTCTCTATTCCTAATGCAGAAGTTAATATGTTTTTGACTTTAAGATCATATTAGACTCTTTTATTATCATCGTCATTCCATACTCCCTTAGGCTTAAGCTATTTAGCCCAATCAACAACTATATTGGGGTTCAACGACCCTTCCTTTATAGCATTTCATATGTCTAAGTCCTGAGATTTTATGAAAATTCTCATTCTTATTTTCAAGAAATCATAGAATTCTCCAACAAAACTTGGAGGTAGGTTTATGTTAGAATCTTCTCCTAGAAAGGGTTTGGAAGAGATCATCTATGTTTATTTTAAAAACATGATCTAGGAACAAATTACCGAAGGGGGTGAATTAAGTTTGCAACAATTTTTTTCTTTTTAAACACTTAAAAACATATTTCAATGAAACAAATTAATGAAGAACAAACATTGCATAATTTTAAAGAGTAAGAGTTAGAGACAATTACATCGAGATATATCTTGGTTCACCTTCAATAACTGAAAGCTAGGTACAGTCCCCTTTACTTGATTCAAGTAATTTCCACTATTTCAATACCAGTTTCTATTACAAGTCTCACACTAAGAAAAATGTAATGTACAAGTGTGTAAATTTACTTTGCTTAAGTGTTGTTCAAGTGTTATTTGTTTCAGACGTTTATAATTATATTTATAGTGTTCAGAAAGGTTCCAAGATCTATTCCACAAGTTATAAAAACATTTTGTAAGGAAATGGTTCGTTTTAGTAGGTGTTGGTTGAGTTTCAAATTCAAATCACTTATGGATAATGATAATATGGCAAATATGAATTTTATGTTAGACTCATGTGTTGAATAAGTGAGGAATTATTTGCCATTGATGAATGTAATATATCTTATGAGAGGAGATCTAATACCGTGTAAAAATGGTTAGGAAAGAAGGTGATAGATGAGATACACAATCTCAAGAAGGAGAGAAAACGAAAATTGAGAGAGAATTGAATTGAATTAATAATTGTATTGTTATTTTACAAAAGAGATATGAAAATGTCTTCTTATATAAGAAAGTGTCAAATAACTACCTTTAGATAACAAAAAAACTAAGTAATTATAACTAACTAATCTAAATTAATGAATGCAAGAGGTTGCTTCTTCAATTAGCTACTTAGTCTGCTGGTTTGCTTGTATTGTTGGTCTTGCCTTGGCCCGTGACTTGTATCGCTAGCCTTGCCTTGGCCCATGGGTTGTGTTGTTGGCTTTGCCTTCACATGTACAAATAATGCCAATAGTTGTACTTGGAATTTGCAAATAATACCTATGCACGTGCCTTGGTCTGCCCTACTAATCGCATGTCGTTTTGGTAACTATGCTTATGCTAATACCTCGAATCATGCAAATAGCTTCCTTATGGGTTAATAAACCCATCTTATCATTTTTTGTTACATCTCATGTGGTTCGTTTAGTATATGGAATTCAGAGGTATTAAATTTAATTGTTCCCTTTGGGGTTTAGACTTTTCTATCATCTGTCCGGATTCGATTAAGTTTGTATAATCTCTCTACACTATAATTGGTAAAGGACAAATTTGGGTTTGTTCCATCCTAGTGTTTGTATCAATCAACACCAACCGACAACTAGGAACCAAGCCCATCAGTTGGCTAATAAGATATGGCTCGTGTAGTTATCGATCATGCCCGAATGACTGATCTAACTATGGAAATGGGCGACAGTTATAGTACATACCCAAGTCATCATCTACAAAGTCGTAAACCCTAATACTAGGCTGACCATGTTGTTTGAGCAGTACAAGTTGTCCTTCTCCATACGACAAGTCCTGCTACAAGACCGGTTACATCGTGTGAGCATTTTATGACGTGATAAGGCAAACTAAGGTGGCCAATATGGAGATAAGCACCCAATGCGAGCCTAAAGTGTAGTAGGATGGCCTTTCATGTTTAAAGCACCAACTGTAAGTCTAGATGAAAGATATGGCAAGGCGAGAATCGTGATTAAAGCAATAACATTGGAGTGTGCCCCACTCAACCTCTCTATAAATAAGAGGATCCCTCACAAGGAAGGCATACTAATTCTCATACGATGTGTATATGAATGAATGAATTAAGCCTTGAAGTGACTCCTATTTATAGGAGTTCTTGCCACCGCCAAGCTCCGCGCTTCCACCGCCAAGCTGCTGACCAAACCCTGCAGCATGGGTTTGGTTACTTAGTCAAGCAACTTAGTCACCTGCTTGGGGCTGACTCACCCAAGCTAGTTGCGAGCTACTGGCCCAACTATTGTGAGCTACCTCTGAAAAACCTATGGAGACTACTTGAAGTGAGGTCATGCATGATGTCACACTTTTTTTTATAAGTGAAAATTTTATTAAAAAGAACAAAAATTACAACCAGGAAAAAAAACAAATGTACAATTCTCGAAAACGAGAAGACAAACCCCTACATGGTTCAAAATAGATCCACTAAAATCCAAACTAACAAAACAACACTAACAGTAGCACTCCAAGCATAAAATTAGATTAGAGATCCAATCAAACCAAGACATAATTGCACCTTTATGTTTACCTTTGATCCATAACCATGATTCGAGTTTTATATCATCCACAATATCCTCCACATACACCATCTTGTCACAAAAGATGACATCATTTCGAGCTTTCCAAATCGACCAGATACCAGCCATCCAAAGCACATAACACAAACCATGCAAAATACTTCCCTTGACTGACAAAAGATGTTGTAAATAGTGAGATTTACCAGTAGATGGAAGAACCACCCGTAACCCCAACCAACCATAAAGTAATTGCCAGACTCGGTAAGAAAGATGACAAGAGAACAAGAGATGATCTGTCGTTTCTGGTTGAGCCTGACACCAAACACATAAAAGATCATCACTTGAGAAGTTTCCACCCCTCTTGGCTAGGTTCCATTTACATGGAACCCTATCCAAGAGAAGTCTCCAAGCAAACGCATGAATCGTTAATGGTGCCATAAAATTCCAAACCATACTCCACACCTTTCGGTCCTCTGATCTAGAATCATTCACTAACCAAATAACTTTGTAGGATGATTTAACAGAGTAGTGATTAGACGCATCGTGAATCCAAACCCATCTATCTACTTCCGCTTCCCTTAATAAAGTTGAATTCACAATCTTCAAAAACTCCTCTATCAAAGGTTTTTCCTAGTCAAAAGGCTCTCTTCTCCAAGGTATAAGCCAACTCCATGACCCCTCCCTCCAAATACCTAACTGCCCAAGCAGAGCCCCTTTACCCGAGCTCAAGTTGAAAAGCCTCTCGAACGAGTCCTTCAAATGACCTTCCTCAACCCAAAAATCCTCCTAAAATCTAGTATGACTTCTATTACCCACTACCCTTTTAAAACCACCTTTGAGCCTCCCCGGAGAATTATCAGCCCCTCCCACCACCTTCTTCAGATCCCTCCACCATAAAGACTCTAAGGACCATCCCTCACCAACTCCAAACCACTCTGACCTCGTCTGTACCCCGTATTTTGATTCTAAAACCCTAACCTATAGAGACCCTCTCTCAGATAACACCCGCCACCACCATTTTCCCAATAGAGCTAAGTTGAAAGACTCAATATGTTTGATACCCAGAACCTCTATGTCTCGATCCTTACACACAGTTTCCCATTTAACCCAAGGAATTTTCCTTTGCACTCCAACTTCTCCCCACACATTTCGGAGCATTGTAGAAAGAAAGCAGATATATCGGTAGCGCATTTAAGACAACATTGATCAAAACCACTCGACCACCAAAAGATAAGTAACGACCCTCCCACAAAGCTAATCTCTTAGACATATTAGAAAGCATATCATTCCACATTTCCTTTCTTCTATAATAAGCGCCTACTGGAATCCCCAAAAACTTCATAGGCCAAGCCCTTTTTTTGCAATTTAGAAATCCTGCCATACCATCTAGAAAACCGGAAGAAATGTTGATAGCTGACAAGCTGCATTTGCTAAAGTTAAACTTTAGTCTATAACAAACTTCAAACAGCTTCAGAATATACTTCATAGCTAAAACATTCTTCACGGAGGGCTTTCCAATAATAACCGCATCATCAACATATTGAATAAGATTGACCCCAACCTTATTTCTACCAACTTCATATTCCTCGAACATATTTTTCGATACCGTAGACTTCATCAACCTAGTTAGGCCCTCTGCAACTAAAAGAAACAAAAAGGGGATAGAGGACCACCTTGTCTAATATCACGCGACATTTTGACCCTGCTTGTAGGACTACCATTTACCATAATAGAAAAGGAAGCGGTAGACACACATTCCATTATCCAAGCTCTCCACTTCGATCCAAAACCCAGCTTGTCCATCATATGATCAAGGAAATTCCAACTGACTGTATCATAAGCCTTAGCAAAGTCTATTTTAAAAATAGCATACTCCTTCCTGCTTTTTCGAGCGTCTTCCACTATCTCATTCAACACCAACACTCCATCAAGGATCTGTCTCCCTTTAATGAAAACAGACTAGTTATCAGAAATCTCTTTGTCCAACACCCTCTTAAGGCGTTTAGCAATAACTTTCGAAAGGATCTTATGTGGCACCGCTAAGTCAACTTGACCAAGTTAATGGGTGCACACCGCCAAGCTCCTTATGTGGCACCGCTAAGCTGCCTGCTTGAGCAGCTTTGACTATGCTGAAGGTGATGTGACCTAGTGCTTGTTGATCTGGCCAGGTGTGTGGTTCCAAGCTGGGCGGCCTAGGTGCTCTGCTAAGCTGTCTACTTGAGCAGGTTGGCTTGTGCCAGGCTTGTGTTCTGACCGTACCATGTTGGGTCTGACCGTGCTAAGTTAGTGTCCAGGTCAGTTAGGCGTGGGCTTGGTCCAAGCTAAGCAGCTTCAAGTTGACTCCATATTTTTCCACATAGGCCAAGTCTTGTTGAGTCATTCTTAAGACTAAGCACGTAGCTTGCCATTTCAAGCTTAAGCATGTCATTTGTGGGTCATTTTGGCCCATTTTAAGCACTTTGTTTGTATTTGATTAATTCTTCTCTTTTCCACATAAATCCTACAAAATATAATAAAAAGGAAATACACAAAGCATATATACAAGATTGTGATATTTTATCCAAAAAGTGTTGAATTAAGTTGGTTTTCTCCATTTTGCCAAGGATAAGTGCCATAAAAAGTCTATGAAATTTAGGCATTTTTGGCACATATCACAGGGCATTCAAGAGAATGTGGGAAGACCTTTATACATATGTGATCCTCTTGGACATCATGAGGTTTCATGGTGGAACATACAATGTGGAACTCCTTAAGATGCTTGTGAGGATATTCACTTGCAAGTCCATGAAACTTAGGCAACGAATGTATTAGTCCAATTTAATCACATATGGAACATCCTCATTGGGATATTGGATACTCAAGCTTTCATAGGTGAAATCGAGGATATCTAGCTCCTTTAATGTTTTCTCACGTGGAACTAGAGGTGGTTCAGCCTTATTTTCAGAATGCACAAAATTGGAGTATACAACAAAATGCACAAAATCAGAGTATGCAACCAGATGCATAGAAACATAACCAATATCACTGTCAGCTAGATTAACAATATAAAAGACTCACTCTCTAAAGTTTGTCGGGGTAAAATCAGAGTATACACACACCTAGAGGGGGATGAATAGGTGTTGCGGTACAAAATGACCAATTTTCTGGTTTATCACAATAATTACAACACTGGACAAAATAATTGATTATTCACACATGGTAATCAATTATCTTCTACTAGATAATCGATAATGCACAGTTTTAATCAATTATCATGCAAAGCATAAATCTTGAAAATCTTGTTTTCTTGGTGAAAAAGTTTCACAAAAATGATATGTTTAGATCTAATTGCTTGAGAATAGTAAACAATACTGAATATGAAAATTATACTACAATTTAAGAAATGATACGAAATCTACATGATTAAACATAAAACAAAAAGTAAAGAGTAAAGGGATAGAGAAAATTGTGCCAATTGATTTTATCCTGGTTCATTTGCGGGTCCACTTGCAATCTACATCCAGGCCTCCCATTCTAGTTTAAGGACCTTTTTCTTTACTATAAAATTGAATGTATTTTATACAAATACACTTCCAATTTTGATTACAAGAATTTCCCTCTTGGACTATAGTGACCCTCTATTGGTTTTACCACTCAACCCTCTATGGATACCTCACCACCTATGGTTCTAGTCTCTCACCAATCTCAATCCACTTCTAAGAATCTTGCATTAGTGAAAATCTCTACCTAATTGCAGCTAGGGTTTAACTAATTCTCAACACTCGAATATTACTAAATCTCTCAACAAGTTTGTAAAAATAAATTTGAGTAATGATGCACCTCACATGTGTGATAAGTGCCAAAAATACCAAATTTTCATACACTTTTCATGGAACTTATCCTATGCAATTCATGCAAAAAAAACTTAATTCAACACTTTTGGGATAAATTGTCATGGTTTGATTGTATATTTTGTCCACCTCTTTTCCAAATCTTTGTGTAAAGTTTGTAGGAAAAATCAAGAGAAGAAAAATTAGGAAAAATAGTCATGCAAGGAGGTGTCCACATAACCCACTTTTTATGCACACATGGCAAGCTAAGTGTTTGGCCAAAGCATGGACCAAAAACATGAAGCTGCTCAGTAAGCAGTCTACTTGGACAAGCAAAGCCGCCCAACTGACTTGACACCAACTTGGCTCAGTCAGATACAAGCATGGCACAAGCCAACCTTCTGAAGTAGGCAACTCGACATGCACCTGGACCGCCCAACCTAGAACCACACACCTACACAGCTTGGCGGGCTAGACTTAGCAAGTGGTCAACTTGGCTTGGCCACCAAGCAATGATGGCATCATGCATGACCTCACTTGACAATAACTCAAAGCACATTTCAGAATAGCCCATAATAGCTTGGTCAAGTAGCTCACATGTAGCTTTGGTGAGTCAACAACATATAGTTGACTAAGCTGCCTGGCCAAGGACCAAACCTATGCTGAAGGTTTTCGTGCACCTGGCGTGGACCAAGAGGGCCAGGCGGTGACCCGTTTTCCTATAAATAGAGGCCCTCTTCCGTTATTCAAAAGACATTCCATTCTTCACTTCTTCTCTCCAAAACACTTCTCCCTAGAATTCTTGTACTTTGGGGCCATGGTTCTAACCTAGTTTTAGGTAAATTTTGTAATTTTCTCTTAGAATTCAAGAGGAGAAAGGAGTTGGAAAATGTGATGCGCAAGTTAATTTTGTAATCTCATTTGGGACCAAAAGGATCTCATCCTTTGATAGATGGCTAATAATCCTACACATCGATTTGGATTATGGTGTAATGTTATTTATTTTCTTCATATGCATCATCTTTTGATTTCAATATATTCAAGTTATTACTTTTGGTTGATTTTGATTCTTTAAGAAGTTCTTAATGCGGTTTTAGCTTGATCACCTAAAACTTGATTTAAAGATCCAAAAATGCTTCTTCTTATGGTATTGACAAGTGAACTCAAAAGTATAACCTACACCTTAGTTCATTTGCCATATCAAAGCATCTATTTTAAGAAACTTATGTTCAAGGCTAAATAAAGTTAACGGAGCCTGGAGTAGGGTGTGACAACCTAATCCGACGAGTGACAGTTCATTTTTATTTTGTGTATTACATAAGGTTTGAAAATCATCTTTCCATACTAGGACACTGGATGGGGGACTAAGACTTGGTGTTTGGAATTAACCAAAGTTTAACACATAACTTTATCTATGTTTTCAAAATCATTTGAGTGTAGAAATAATTCCATATTTCAAACCAATTTTCTCCTCAAGAATTTATGAATATTAGTTTATATTTGTTTGTTAAATTTTTATGCAACATAACACAAAAATCATCAAAAAGTTTTTAATCATTATTTTTGCTATAATATACCTATATGATTTTATTCTATTAATGTAATTCCCTTTGGATCGACATAACCTTATACTATACTACAATCGAATCTTGAAAAAGATGCAAGTCTAAAATAGTAAAACGTTAACTTATAAATTTTATATGTTGATTCAAGATTCCTAAGAACATAAGTTCAAACCAATTCATGGTTTGTAACTTTCTACAAAGGAATACTATACAAAAAGTGCAATTCAATCAATGAATTGTTACTTAGACAATAAAACAACGATGAATAATAAATCTAACTCCTAACATTTACTTTATGTCATTTATATTCTGCAACTAACTTTTACTTTATGTTATTTACTTTTCTGCAACTAACATTTATTTAATGTCATTTACTTTTCCGCAACTAACATTTATTTATTGCTTTATTCTTTTATTCTTTATACCAACCCTTCGAAAGAAATGGTACGATTAGCTGCTAACTTTATTCTTTTGTTCATTTTATTATTCTTCGATAACAACCTTTCGTAAGAAATAATATGGTTAACTTAATAAAATGAGACCAACATTTATGATATGGTTAAAAGAAACCTGAAAAAGGAGTAAATAAAGAAAGTCACTAATTAAATAAATTGTTCATCACTCATCACTCTAAATTAAATTTAATAAACTTCTAAGGCAACATGAATTGACCATTCAACAAAGTGACACATTTGTTGTTGAGTGGAAATTGGGTTGTCATGAATCTCCTTTCAACAATATGCTAATTTGAAAGTAAACCCAGTCCTAAAACCTATAACAGAAATCACACAAGAATCCTAAAATCCTAATATGATCAATGCATAGTTTTTCACAAAAAATACACTTTTCTAAATATATAAAAATTGTACTCCTTTCTCTTTTGAAATCACAGAACTAACAATTCTAAACTCAAAAGATTTCTCTCAAAGGTTTCTAGAAAATATGAAATTTTGGAAACTCTGATTTTGAACCAAAGAGAATAAAAACAGTTTTTATATAAAACTGTTTTTCTGATGATCTAATCAATTATCAAGATTGCTAATCGATTATTGGGAAGCTAAAATTATCATGTATGATGGAAATAATCGATTATCATTACTGGTATTAGATGAACCATAAGTTAGATTTCTTTACCTATTGTAACTCTAAATAATCGGTTATCACTTAACATAATCGATTATTAGAAATCACGGAACAAATAATGGATTATAAATATAATCTAATCAATTATATGAGTTGAATGATTTCCTTGATATGAAATATGAACCTCCTATATGATAAATGTATATTTAATGTATGATTTAAAAATATACAACTTTTATGCAAGCAATCATATGCATGAACACATCATATAAGTTTGAATGAATGAAATGTCTCAAAAATGATTTTAACAAATTAATTCTTGTGAGACCTCCATCCTAGGTTCATCTAACCTAGACTCAAAAACTAAACAATCATCTTAGGACTTCTAAAACATGAAAATCCTAGCTCTATTTAAAACCTTGAGTCTTTGGTATGATTCTTTGGTTAACTTCATCTCTAAGCTTTATCTTCAGCTCTGTCTTGTTCAATTTGTTGTCTTCATCAAAACTAAGTTCATGATGCACCATTGCAGTGTTAATCTCCTATTGCAATGTCAATCTCACCCTTTTGATGATGACAAACTTTGGTAGACTTTACAATATTTTACTTGAAAAGCATGATGACGAATGATGATTTGCAATGGTTGTGATGATTCTAAATGATACTCTGCTCCCCCTCACTCTAAGTTCTCCTCAGTATGAGATATTATGGGTAGCATATGTCATCTCCCCCTATATCTAAGTTTATAGAAGCATATGAAACACAACTCCAAAACAATCAAAGCAACATTTTCTCCCCCTTTTGGCATTATAAAAAAGCTGTGAAATATTACATTTAACTTTGCCAAAAGTAGAAAAAATATTACAGTTGATAATCGTTTATCATATCAGATAATTAAAATTGGTCATGTTGTTACATAATATGCTATTTGTATTGCATGTTTAAACACCATAATTAACCATTTTAAGATACAATTCAGCACAAAGTGACTAGACAATATGATATACGCAATGTGAGCATGAGCCAAGTACTCAAGAATACAAAAATGGTAAATATAGAAATAAGATTGCATAATAGCAATACCAAAATGTCATACGCAACAAGTTTATAACAAGTACATATCATCAAGTTAGCAAAGCAAACACAATAACAACAAAATCAAATGCAGTCCAGAATTAGAAATAACAGGTTACAAGCATACACAAAACACAACCTAACACCTAACTAGGAAAACCTCAGCTAAACTAGCTACTTGGTGGATGATAAGGGGGTATGTTGTTAATGGGTCGACCGACAATGACAATACACTCCATCTCATGACCTAGTCGTTCCTCTTGGCTCTAGAACTCAACCCTCATAGTATCCGTCAAAATCTGGAAACATATATCAATTTGTGCATTGAGGCGCTGTTCCATAGCATCAAGATGAGTAATCCCAAATGGAGGTTCACTAGCCATATGTGAAGTCTTATAATGATGCTCTTTTGGATTAGGCTCACTAGGAACACTAACATTCTCATCATCAGAAAATTGAATGTTAATTGTTGTATGATCCTCTTGGTACTTCCAATCACCCTTATTATTAGATCCCCATCTTGTGCATCAAATTATCACCCACAATATTTTTATGAGCATCCACAATCATAATTTCTTTAGTTGAAGCATCATTTCCCAAGTGATCAATGATACGTGAGATGAAAATTCCATATGCCAAAAGTCTAGAGGATAAGGAAGTAATGCCATACATAACATTTAAAATTTCTACAGGCCAATTCACCATAATTCCTTCTGTTATAGCAAACATCAGTTTTAGATCATTTATGGTTGGTTGAGCATGATTTGTATTTCTCTGAACTAATATGTAAGAAATGATATACATGTGTTCCTCGGAGGCATCAGTTTTAGATCATTTATAGTGAAATAGTCTATTTTCAACAGAAAAAGCACCAACTTTCGTCTCTTCTCCTTGAACATATACATGTGTTCCTCAGAGACATCAGTTTTAGATCATTTATAGTGAAGTAGTCTATTTTCAACAGAAAAAGCACCAACTTCTGTCTCTTCTCCTTGAACATATACATGTGTTCCTCGGAAGCATGATTAATACATATCTTCCCAATCGAAATATTCCCAAGGTTCGTCTTGGCAATATCCTAGGGGAGATCCATCACTCGTCAATCCACCAACATTAAAAAATAACTCATAATCCAAGTTAAATTGCTTTCCCTTTACCAAAGTCAAATAAACACCATCCTTATACTGAAAATTTGCATAAAATTCCCTAACGAGAGAAGGATAGATGTTACCGTTTAATTCATCAAAGTTAACACACCATGTGCCATAACTAACAAGGAAACTCAAAGCCCTATTGGACTATCCATGTAAGATCAGTGTATCGAATGTAAATGGGCTTATGACCCAAGAATTTTGCCAACCTCTCGGACTGAAACTGAGGAGCATAATAAGGGTCACTCCTTGTTGTTCAACAACTAGCTCTAGCACCCGAAGAACCACCAGTTTCTGAGACTCTAGTACGTTTAACCAGGTGTTTCACACGCCGGGGTCGAGGCTCATTCATGGTTGCAGAAGAGTGGTTCATTAATTGATTACTATAATCGATTATCTAAATTGATTTTAGGGTTGGAGATTGGAGATTATGTTTAGACAACTAATTTGAAGGAAAATGGAAAGGGGGTTTCGGTATGTGAGATTTGGGTTTATGCAAAAGAACCCTAGAAAATACACTTGAATCTATTTTACTAATATAGATAATTGATTATCTATAGCGGGTAATCGATTATCGGGGAGGAAATTCTCAGAAGTTTTAAAACTTTTCCCCAGGTAATCGATTATTGGAAGACATAATCGATTAATATCAGTAAAATATTAGGTTTTAGTGATTTTCGTGAGTTCTAGGAAAATGACAAGATTAGATCTAACCTAAGAGACTGTCACATATTACAAAACAAACAGAAACAATCACAAAATCATTTATCTACAAGAATCAAACATTTTAAGTCACATATCACATAAGCATATATTAGAGGCATAACAAATACAAATAAGAACCATTATGCAATTTAACTTAGATATGATTCATCAAGAATTCCAAGTTCTCTCCGTAGAACATATAATGTATCCCTTGGTAGGGGCTTGGAGAAAATATCGGCTAATTGCTTTGATGTTTCTACAAACTCAATAACACAATCACCTTTTTACACATGATCTCTAAGAAACTCATGCCTAATTTCTATATGCTTGGTTCTTGAATGCAAAATGGGATTCTTGGATAGGTTTATGGCACTAGTGTTGTCACACTTAATAGGAATTTTATCAAGCTTAAGACCGAAGTCCGACAATTGTTGTTTCATCCAAAGGAGTTGAGCGCAACATACATCGCGATAATGTATTCCACTTTGGTGGTAAATAAAGCAACACACACTTTCTTTTTACTATACAATGAAACTAGGGAGCTACCTAATATGTGACAAGTCCCACTAGTACTCTTACGATCCAATTTGCATTCGGCAAAATCAGAATCGGAGTATCCTATCAAAGAAAGAGAGACATCCCTAAGATACCATAATCCCATATTATCAAATCCTTTTAAGTACTTCATGATTTGTTTTACTGCAGAAAAATGAGACTCTTTAGGTAAAGATTGATATCTTGCACACATACATACACTAAACATGATATCTAGTCGGCTAGATGTTAGATATAACAAAGACCCAATTATACCACGATATTTTGTTACCTCAATCACTTTTCCCTTTTCATCTTTATCTAGATAACATAATGATGCCGTTAGAGTGGAAGCTTCTTCTAATTTTTTCATTTCAAAATGCTTCAAAAGCTCCTTGTAGTATTTTGCTTGATGAACAAAGATTCCATTACTCATCTGCTTTATCTATAACTCTAGGAAGAATGTTAGCTCTCCCATCATCGACATTTCGGAATCTCCTTTCATTAAAATAGAAAATTTAGTGCACAAAGCATCGTTAGTAACTCCAAAAATAATATCATCAATATAGATTTGTACTAACAAAATATTATTTTATGATTTAGATGTAAAGAGTGTAGTGTCAACCTTTCCTCTTATAAACCTTTTTTCCAGAAGAAATGAGCTTAGTCTATCATACCAAGCTCCAGGGGCTTGTTTCAACCCATATAAAGCCTTTTTAAGGATGTAAACCTGATTAAGGTATTTATGATTTTCAAATCCAGAAGGTTACTTTACATACACCTCTTCTTGAATGTACACATTCAGAAAAGCACTTTTCACATCCATTTGGAAACGTTTGAAGTTAATTATCGACGCATAAGCTAATAGCATCCTAATGGCTTCCAACCTCACAACAGGGGCATAGGTTTCGTCATAATCAATTCCTTCCTCATGATTATAATCTTGAGCCACTAATATGGCTTTGTTTCAAATTATTAAGCCTGATTCATATAGTTTGTTGCGAAATACCCATTTAGTGCCAATAATAGCGTGATTACTTGGCTTAGGGACCATGTCCCAAACGTTGTTTCACTTAAACTGGTTTAGCTCTTCTTGCACAGCTATACCCCGATGTTCATCTTCTAGGGCCTCATCAACATTCTTAGGCTCAATTTGAGAAACAAAAGCTACGAAATTGTAGATATTGTGTAAAGAGCTTCGGGTTACCACTCTCTTAGAGATATCACCTATTACTTTGTTGATGTGGTGGTTCTTCTATGTCTTCCAAGCAGTTGAAATATCGTGTTGGTCTTGATCTTTTTCATGATCATCTTCAACAATATTTTTATGTTTTAGTATACATTGTGTTGGGTCTCACAGGGCTATATCACTTACCTAGAGGAGTGGGTGAATAGGTGATACGGTAAACAATTATCGTTGCTCGATAAACAAAGAGAAAGCACTAAATTATACATTTTTTAATCGATTAAACACAGATTTAATCGATTAACTAAATATCTTAATCGATTATTTAGTTCTTGTTCAGTGAAAACAGTTTTCTTTCGATCTCCATGATTACCAAGATTCAACTAAACTTATATGCACTTATTACAGACAATTAAGAACAGTAAATGCACAATACAGAATATGTAATTAACACAATTATATGCAGGTCAAGTTAGGTAAATCAAGTAATGTGGAAATGTAAAAAGATAAGGGAAAAGAAGAATGAGACACGGCTTTTATCCTGGTTTGTTTGTGGGTCCACTTGCAAATTACATCCAGGCCTCCCCTTTCGATCTTGGGAGATTTTTATTCATTATGGAAATTGACTGTTCTTTACAAACACACTTCCAATACAAGACGCAAGACGCTACTTTCTTGATCTATATAAACATGACAACCTTGGTTTGAACTCTCTCACTCGCCTACTAAGATCTCCTATCTTTTCGCGATTAGGCCCCAGCTAGGTATCACTCAATACCAAGACATTTTGCTTCTCGTGAAGACACACCTAACAACAGCTAGGATTTTTCCCAAACCTATTCTCTATCAATAGCGATAATAATCTCACCAAGAGAATATGTTGTTGCTTTGTTTAACAATTTTCTTCAAGTTATATGTGCACCTCAATTTGCAAATTTAACCACTCTTCTTACAATCTAAGAACCCTTCTAAAAGATCTCACAATTAGAAAATAGAAAGCGTGAGATGCAAGGTTTCTTTTTCAACAAAAGATTTGACAATAAAGCTCAACGAGTAACTTGTAAAGATTCACCCTTTTATTTTCTCAAAAGATCACTTTGAAAATCTCTCTAAAGATATGAAAGTTAGATATTAAGATTTCATGAATCAAAATGTGTAAACTCTTTATTTCGAATATGTGTTCTAACTCTATGAGTTAATGTTCATCTCTATTATGAAGCAATATGAAAAACTTGCGTTAAAATACTATTCTATTTTAAGCTGTAATTAATCGATTATATCTTAAACTTAATCAATTAAAGGGTTTTTGAAAATAACATAAAACAGAAACAGTAACAACCCTTAATCGATTAAACCCATACTTAATCGATTAACGGGTTCCCAAGAAATCAATGATTAATCGATTAAGATATTTGTTCATTGATTAATGGTTTTCTAAAAAGATGTTTCAATGATGTATGAACCTCCTACATGATTTATAACAGAATGATGCATGCCTTTAAATGATGTATGATTTAAAAACTCTTTTTAAATGCATTGAAAACTTATGATCATGTATGTATGTATGTATGTATGTACATGTAAATCATGTATGTATGCATGTAAGTCTCATTTTAGTTATGATTGATTTTAGCTTGTGAGACTTCCATTGGGGTTCATCCTAGCCTTGACTCTTACTAAGCAAACATCTTAAGACCTAATAAAGATATTAAAGACTTAGCCTCTAGATCTTCTTTTGAATGCTTTGCCTTGTATGAACTTGAGTCTTGACTTTATTGATGATACTTGTTGTTTGTTGATTTGTTCATCCCTTCAAGCATGTCCTTGATCATTATCATGTTGTCGATCTTTGTCTATATTGAACTTTGTCTTCATCAAAATATATGTGATGCATGCTTGCATACACACTCTTGCTCATTCATGCATGCTTGCATCTTCAATCTCCCCCTTTTTTATGATGACAAACACTTGTTGACAATTATTTGTTGGATTTGCTTGATGACAATCAACTATATTTTGCGATGTTCTTATTAGTTGATGTGCATTTCTCCCTCTTGCTCCCCTTAATTTGAGCATCAGGTGATTTATTCTTTTTCTTTGCGGAAGTCTCAACTTATCTTCTCTTGTAAGTCCTTCAAAACATAAAAACAACTTTTCTCCCTCTTTTGGCATGATCAAAAAGCAAAGTGATATGTGAAAGTATATTGCCAAAAGAAAGAAAAAAAATACAATTTCTACTGACATTAATCGATTAACATAGTGCTTAATCGATTATGTGTGATTCAATTTTGCACAGAATTGCATTTTATGTGATGATTAATCGATTATGGCATGTTGTTAATCGAGTAAACCTACTGTTATGACTAAATACATTGTAGGCTATATGCTATATACAGAAAGTTATACAATTTGATATCACTGGTTTCATACACTTGTTTTATACTGATTATGGACATTAACGAAAGCATTTGTTTATGATACCATTTTTTATGCCTTTTCCATTTATATACCACCACTTGTTGGTTGAAAATTAATCACAATTAGATCAATGCAATAGATTTGAAAATTACTTTGCATTCATTCATCCATTGATCAAATGATTACAAGAGTGATATAAATAGTACATAATTCAATGTGAAAGCACAAAACCTGAAAGTGCAAAGTGTCAAGATAGCACTATTAGCTTGCCTATGTTTTGATGAAGATGATGAATTAGTGAAAGCTTAAAGATAACTCAACAAATCAACATGCCAAGGATTCAAGAGCTTCATGTCTAAAATAGAGTCTTAGATATGTGTCTTAGTTATTGAGTCTACGTTAGATAAGCCTAGATGCAAATCTCACAAGTTCTGAAAACTATCATATCATTTACATGAGACATGCCATCTAGATTATTATATGTTCATGCATTAATCATACAATCTTAGGCATAACATAATGGTAAAACATGTATAGTTGATAAGCATAACATATAGGTAGTTTATCATTTAATCTCTTAGTTGAAAATATGTCAGTTAATCGAGTAAGCAAGGCGTTAATCGATTAACGTGAAATCAATTTTAATCAGTTTTAAAAGATAACTGAAAAATAGAATTCAGTTATTCTCAATATCCCGTTAATCGATTAAAAGTGCACTTAATCGATTAACTAGGCGTTAAACAACTTTTCTATATAAACTGTGATTTTACACCATGCTTCATACATTCGTTCATTCATTTTTGGAATTGCTAAGTTGCCTATTTTCGTGCTCATTGTATGTCATATAGGCAGAGAGAATTGCATATGAGAATAGTGAGAGATAATATCACGCTTAGGGATTAAAATGTCATCCATTGCATATGATTAAATGTGTTCATCATTCTATCTTTTCTTGCATGATTCTTTCATTTCCTTTAGAGATTTCATAGGGTAGAAATTACATGTTTCTTCAAGATTCTGATCTTATACATATTCTTGATAATTTGTGAGATTTGTATAAGGTTTATAGTTTGTTCTTTATTGTAATATTTGAGTCATTTTGTGCTTCATAACACTCTGTTTTTGTGACAAGGAAAGTCGTCTCTTGTTGTCTTACCACCAACGAGATACAGAGAGTCTTCACCAAGACTTGGAGGTCTTGAGTTTAGAAAATACTCTTGGCTGGGGCTAGATCGCAGGAAAGGTTTTCCTAGGTGATTAGTGAGGTCAAACCAAGGTAGGGGTTCAGGGAATTCAAGAAGATAGCATTCAAGGTCTTGTAATTGGAAGTGTGTATGTAATATACATTTGTTTCAATTTTAATGAAGAAAATCTCCCGAGATCAAAGGGGAGGACTGGATGTAGTTTTGCAGTGGACCGCAAAACGAACTAGTATAAAAACCTTGTTGGGGGTTGTTTCTTAACCTTATCTCTTTACTTTTTCAAGTTGTTTTAATTGCCTATTTTAGCTGATAATTTAAATAATGTGACTCTGCCATATAGTGATTAATTATGTTCAAATATATATGTTGTATCATTTCTGTTTAATCGATGAGTGGTTGTGCAATCAAGCCATTCAGCAACTGTCTGTTCTGTGTGACTTAATCGATTAAGTCATTGTTTTAATCGATTAACTGTGTGTTTTCCAGAATAAGGGCTTTGGTGCCGAAAGCGGTATTTGGGAACCACGACACATATTCAACCCCCTTCTAGGTGTATTCTGTCACTAATACCTAACAATGAGCCTACACGTTTGATTTGACCTCACAATATGCCTACTACGATACCACATTGTTCGGGATTTTGGCCCCAGCCGAAGTTTCGCTCCATCCTAGACTTCATGCCCCGTGAAGACACAAAATTCTCTACTATGACGATACTTACACATCAAGAGAACCAATCCTTGTTTTTCATAATGATTGTCGAGTTATCAATGCACATTTTATATGTAGATAAAAACTCTGATCTCGGCTTTATAAACCTCTACAAAACCCTCACAAAAATCCTAAATCGAAAGGTGACGTAATGTAGTGGTTTTTCAAATGAATGAAAACTATAGCGCTTTAGAAAGGTTTTCCTCTATTTTCTGTCTAGAAAACGATGCAAGATTTCATTCTCTTTTGCTCAAAGAATAAGTAAGATGCTATGAAGATTTTTTATTGAGAATCTTGGTTTTCTTTCTCTCAATGAAAATTTTGAATCAATGAACTTTTATACATTAATTGGAAAAACAACTTTTATATGAAATTGATTTTAACTAATGTTAATCAATTATCTACTCAGTTAATTGATTAACATGCTTATGAAAAATAGTTTTTCTATTAAGGTTTAATCGATTATCAATCTCTTTAATCGATTAATAAGCCAGAAATCCTAGGAAGTTGGCTAGTGTAACTCATATTAATCAATTACACCAATCACTAATCAATTAAAGGATTTCAACAGGACATAATCGATTATCAATCACTTTAATTGATTAATTTATATGAAAATAGTTTTTATTAATGTATGGTAAACCCTCTATATTATGAAAGAACATGCAATACATGATTTTGAAATAGATGCTACTTTTATGTACAAAAACCATGTACGCATATTGCTAATGGGTTATTCTGCTTATCATATTTATTTAGATGTAATGCCTCAATCTATAAGAATTACATTTTAAAATCTTGTGATACTTCCACCTAAGGTTAACCTAACTTAGACTCAAAACTACTCAGTCGTCTTAGGACTTCTAGAATAATAAAATAATTTTAAGTCTACAAGGTTGACCTTCAGTATTTTCCATGTTGTTTGTTGTGATGTCCACATCTTTAAGCTTCCATTTAAATCCTTATTTTCATCAAAACTAAGTAGGTCAATCAGAAAGGCAAGCTTTGACTATTTGCCAATTCACTTCTTGTCCACTATCAGTTACATCCAATACTCTTGCCACACAAGAGATTTTTCCACTGGTTAATTTGAGTTGCAATTACAATTTCTCACCCCGAGACCCTTGTACCTTACACCCTCACAAATATCTACCCTAGGAAAACAACCTTTCCAAGAGAACTCATTTCCCCTTCTCACCACACCCTTATGATGAAAAGTTAACAAAAAGATGAAGAATGTATCATTGGCAGGATTATATGTACAAGTTTGACAATTCTATAACTTGCAATCTTTTTTCTCTCAATACACTTAGTAAAACAATACTCTAAAATGACTGAACAACATTAGAACTTTGCACTTGAACCAACTTCAGAAAATCTGAAAGTTTGAAAGCAAAGTTGCAAAAGAGTGCAGAAATTTGTTTAACTAAGTTGTGAAAATTTGTTCTATTAATTGTATCTTGATTGTGTATTGAATTGAATGTCTCAATGCTTTTAAGTAGGTTTCCAATCAGCCAAAGTGTCCTTCCAAGAGGAGGAGACACGATTGGAAAGAAACCCATTCACTTTGGATGAAAATGTTCATTTAAATTTTAAAATTTGGTTCCCAACAGCTATATGTAACTGATTGTCGTGACTGTGTAATTAATTGCCAAACGTTTTTGTACAAAGTAATAATCAATTTATACAAGTAATTAATTGGTTACTCAATGTTAGTTATGCTTTGTAAAACAATTTCTTAGTCAGGTAATCTTTTAAGTAGTTTCAGTAACATGTTACCAACTGTCAGATAGTTCAGGTAATCTATTATCGAGATCTAATAACTTATTACTCAGGTCAAGTAACTTGTTACTTAGCATTTTTGACATTGTTTCAAGACTTATCCAATTCTTCTGAAAATAGATTTGAATTATATGACCATTTCTACTAAATATAAATTGAGCGTAAGGACAAAATTACATATTGAAGACTTAATCTATAATTTCCTTAAAACTTGAATCTTCTATGTCTTCATAGTCTTCTTCCTTTCTCTTCTTTTTGTGATCTTGATGTCTTCATCAAAATCGTGTCAAGCTCAGGAGTAAGATATTTTTCACCATATCCCCTTTTTTGATGATGTCAAACCAATATCTTTTTGAAGAGATATGTTTATGAATTTGTCTAAAAAAATAGCATATTTCATATGATATGACTTGTTTAACTTGAGTATTCTCCCCCTTTGTTTTATTGTATATGCCTGAAAAATATTGACAGCAAAATACACAACTCCAACTAGATATATTTGACTTGATTAAAAAGCCAAGGTCAAAAATTCTTTTAAAATAGCAGCATGAAATTGTGAATAATATCAAATGCAATAAGATAATGGAATAAACATATACAACACATCATTCATTCAAACAGTTAAACACAGTTCATACACGACTAAAAGTTAAGACCAGACAATTAACAATCATAAACCAGCAGTTTTAAAAACAATAATAACAAATAACTGAGCAAAATCCTAGATCAATATTCCTAAGAATTTGTACCAGCCCGCTCAGTATCCAAGTCCATGTAATCCAATCGGTTTATCAAACGTCGAAGTTCTTCTTAGACTTGATGGTTCGTATTATCAAGAGCGACCATCCTAGTAGTGATGTACCATCAAAGCGAAAACAACTCGTCCATAATCATATGATTGAAAGTCGTGGAGTCAAAGGAAGAAGCTTCAGCATAAAATGAGGGTCGAGTAGGAGGATCAGCAGAAGGACTTTATGGGTTAGCAGTCTGTTGATCACCAGGATGCTTATAAATCATGTCGGTGGTATCTCCAAAGAATCTCATCTTGAGGATCACATCCACATTAAAAAATTTATCCCGAGCATCGAGAGGGATCTTAAACTCACCAGAAAAGGATACGCCAGGACTCAAGTATAGTTATGAGAATACCATAAGGCAAGGGTCCAAAATCACCTCCAAAGGCCAGCATTTGTTTCATTACCATTAATGTCCAATTAATTGGTGTTTAATAGTGTACATCAATTGTAGTTCAATATCATTTAGTTGCGAATGATTTGAAATCTTTGGAACCACGATGTAACTCAAAAGTAATGAAGCAAATGGTCCTTTAGGTTTAAATTTCTAACAAGTAAAATGTTTCGGTTTCTAACAGAATCACTGATACACCTTTGCTTATGCAATTCAATTTCCATTTTTGAATATCTACACATAGAGTAGTAGAAATCCATTTTATTATACCCTTCCAAGTCACACTAAATGCCTGAATCTACTATTGTGCCTATGTATGGCATGCTACCGCAAATAGAACTTAAAGTTCTAAAGTCTATGACAATGTCTTTGTCTTTGACAAAAGAGAAGATTTTATTCTTATTAAAGGTTAAATTGCAGTAAAATACCCTTAAATTTCAGGATAATAGACAAAATTCATAACACAAAAATCAAAGAGTCTTTGATGCTTAAACAGAGTAGGGAAAATGAAATCATTATTCTTAAAAGAACTTAACATACCATACATAGGAGTAAAAATGGATCTTTGCATAAAGCGTTCCTTGAAGACTTTCCGTTGGACCTTGTTAGAAAGAAGTCATGCCAAGTCCAATATGTTGATCTCATCAGAGGTTGGTTGCCTTCCTCGAGTCACATTGGTGCATTCTTTCTTGATTCTGGACGATGAAGCCATGAAATTGAGTTTTTGAAAAACTAGGTTTTGGAAGTTTTGATATTTGGGGTTTTTTTTATTTAGACCACTAAACATGAAAATGATGGTTGGAATGTGTTTAGAATTGAACAATTAGTATGAATCAACTCAAAAATTACTCAAAACAAATGAGAATAGTGGTTATTCGAAGTTAGGGGATTACCATAGTTGAGAGAGTGAAAATGGAGAAGATGAAGTTTGAAAGTTTTGAGATTTTGCTTTACATAGTGTAACACCGCAAATTTTACGATTTTGAATTATGAGATTTTAGAAATATTGTTATTAATTATATTTTCGAAAATGAATTTCTGGGAATTTTCGGTAAAGAATTTGGCGAAACTCTAGTTGAGTTTTAGTCTTGTAATTCTATTTCCAATTTGGTGGTAAATTTTCATGATTTTCGGAGACAATCGGTTTCGGACCGCTGTTAGGGTCGAATCTCTCAAAAAGTAGTTTTTGAGTTCCGTAACTCGGAATTAAATTCCGATTGGACCATTGGTTTCGTAATTTCATTTCGAGTCAATATAGACCCTGAGTACACCCATACCTATTTTCTAAATATTTTTCACTCAGAATGCCGAAATCCGAAATTCTAATCCGATATTAAAATCGGGCGATTTATAATACCCGATCGAGTATTGGCCGATAATACTCGAGCATGTTTATCGCACGTATCCGCGAAGTGGTCATTTCGCATTGGGATGTGAAATTTGACTTCCATAAAGCAAATCTCACATCACTTTCTCAAATATTTCATGAGCTCATCATTAGCCACCCTATAGATTTTTGATGATTGCCTAGAGGGAAATCAGATTTCCTTCTCTCCTTAAACTCTCACACTTCACTCTCACACTCTTGTATTTTTAAAGAGAATGTAAATCCTCTCTTCATTTTTCCTCTCATTTCTCATTTGCTTCTCCCATCTTCAATCCTTGATCTCTCAACATTCAACCAATGGATGTTGATGAGATTTAAGTATGTTGTTCATGAACATGTCAAGAACATATTCAACTATTGAAATTTTCTAAAACTATTTCCAACTCATTTTCTCCTCAAAATCGAAAATGGTGATGTTCTTGAACTTATGAAAATATTTTGTTGAAACCATGAACAACTTGTGTTAATGGAGTTGTTATAATATTTTATTACATATATTTGGTTGTTTTAGCCAAAGGAGATGATGATGAAATCAAAGGAACCTTTAGAAAGTGTTTTGGAAAAATAAGAATGTATGTATTTC
>NW_017724979.1:1021029-1021364 GCF_001865875.1 Lupinus angustifolius | reverse complement strand
TTTTGTTAAAAAGGATGTTAAGGTTTATGAGTACATGAATGTCTCATAAAACTCTTGAAAGATACTTTGAATAACTTACTTTAAAATGGTAAGATTATCAAAGAACGTCTTAAATCAGAATATGTAGTTTTACTAAAAATCGTACCTTTAAAAAATGAATGGAAATCGTGAACGAACTTCTGATGAAAAAGGATGGTCAAGAACATGTAATGTTGGACCGGATGGATGAAAAGGATGTATGATCACGATGAGGAAAAAGAAAAATGATTTTAAGTATTTTAGTAACGATTTTAGAAATATCGGAAACTAACGGATTTTTATTTTGGTAGTTACGA
>NW_017724979.1:1019883-1020929 GCF_001865875.1 Lupinus angustifolius | reverse complement strand
CGGATCTCCTAAACCATCTCAAAGGTTTTGGGGTTAACTTGGGTTTTAAGAAACCCAAGATTTTTATGTTTGAATGCCTTTGAATATACATGATTGTTGATGAAATGTGTTGAATATTGTATATGTTGGGAACTTTTCTGTGTGCAGGTGTTTGAAAAATCATGTTTAAATGTGTTTCGGTTGTCGAAAATGGCAAAATTGGTATTCTGTCCAAGTCCTTGTCGCTTGGGCGAGAAACTCTCTCCTGGGCGAGCATAGTCTCGCTTGGGCGAGGACTGGGTGAGGGGAAGTTTTGGTTCTAGAACTCCCTCGCCTGGGCGACAGAATCTCACTTGGGCGAGCAAGCCTCGCCTGGGCGAGTAAGGGCCTCGCTTGGGCGAGAAAGCCCAGGATTTTAATGACTTTCTAGAACTCATGTCTCGCTTGGGCGACTAGTCCCTACTTTGGCGCGGGACAGTGTGGAATGATTGAAATAAGATGATGTTGTGAACAATGCGATGATCCCGAGTAGGGTGTGTTGTGATATAAAAGTTGTGCAATAAGATCATGACTTAGAAGAGAAGCATGACTCCACAAAATGTGTGAAAGCATTGTTTACGTTTATGCCTTGTTGGGCAAGTATCCGACTTGAGGTCGTGAACTAGGGGGTACCCTAGTAAGGATAGATATCACAGAACAACGATCGACCGACCGTAAGAGCCTTGGTCATGTGACCGTCCAGGATTATTCGGCAATGGGTTGTAGTGATTGAGATGTTATCTTGAGCATGTACGGTTGACGTACTATCGGGTCCCATGAGAAGCATTCCTACTCGGGAGATGGCTTAAGGATGGGCTGATCATGTGTTTGATTACTACATTGCATTTGACTCTGACTAGGAATGCATTGCATTGTGACCATGAAGTAGTGGAGAGGAAATGACGGGACGACTTAGAGCACCATGATGTAAGTAGGGACGTCACTGATTGGACGGTGATTCGCCAACAATGTCTTGAGGGAGAGTCTGGGTGAGACGAGTCCCTTGTATTCCTGGGGAGGTACCCTGT
>NW_017724979.1:1019241-1019783 GCF_001865875.1 Lupinus angustifolius | reverse complement strand
CCTAGGTCCGGGTAGGACTGTTCCTGAGGGAACCGATCGATCTATTTTTACTTCCTTGCGAGGATATGTTATTTTGGATGCGTACAAAGAGGCTTGGTATGGGACCTGTACTCTCGATTATTTCCGATTAGGATGTTGGATGAATATTGGTGTAAGGTGGATAATCATGACATATCATGCATACATCACTATTGTGGAAGTGAATTCCCACACGTCAGTTACAAGCATTGTGTATTCCTACGTTTATGCATGTGATATGGTTATGAGTAGAATGTTGACTATATTACTTGATATATGGGTAATGTTGGAATAAATGGTAAGTTATGAATTTCTTCATGATGTCAATGATAAAAGATGAATTGTATGTTAAAAATATATTTTATGTCTGAGTGTGATATTCTGAGTAAGTCCACGCCGTCAATGAATTTATGTTCATTAGATGTCTTACTCTCTCTATTGTATTGTTTTTGTTTGTGTGTATTCACTATGCAGATGTCCAACAGCAACAGTCACGTTCGAGGTTATCACTTCACCATGTCCCC
>NW_017724979.1:1017248-1019141 GCF_001865875.1 Lupinus angustifolius | reverse complement strand
ATGATCCCTCAACCCGACACTTACATTGACACTTCTTTCACCTTACCGCCAAGGAGGCTGAGGTCTCCAGAGGATGGACTTCGGTACCCGCCAGTCAGGAGTGATGGCGTTGTTCCCTCCCACGGTCATAGGACGTGGGCAGATTGTTTGGGTGCTCCGTCATCCAATAAGGCCAAGAGGAGCCGGGTTCTCGGAGGAGGTCCCTACAAGAAGGCTCCAGTTTTGAGAATGTCATGAATTATGCCGCTGGGGTATGGCATAATGAAGTGGAAGAAGAGGAAGAGGAGGACGAGGTCGTTGAGCTCGTAAATGTAAAGAGTTCGGTGGAGGTGATCGACCTCGTGTCTTACTCGGAAGAGGAGGAGGACCCTAGTGAGGGGTCCAGCATTCCTGGAATCTTTTGAGTCAGCTTGTGGGCCAGTCGATGTCCCCTTTTTGTTTTGGATGGAGGGCTGTGTTTCTTTTTGATTCATGTTAGTGGCGATGTAGTTTCCGCCTTTGCTGACCTAGTTTGTATGAATTAATTATGACTTAACCGATTATATGCATTGTGTTATTCAGGAAATTGTGAATTAGGTTAAGTTATCATTCGATAACGATAAGTTGATTTTCTGCATTTGAGTTACTTAAAGTGATGTCCCAGAAAAGAAAGGTTTGAGAAGGAGGCAATTTTATATAACTCATTTCAGAAAAAAAAATTTACCCATTTTCCACAATGTTTTTTAGAAGTATTTTTCGGGGCGTTACAACATGGTATCAGAGCGGCTCTTTCCTATTCGGCATGGGCATGGCCTTACATGCTTTTATGTGTGACTTTGTGTGATAGTTGTTTATTTGAGTATGATTATTTTATTGTCGTTGGAGTTCGACGATGGAAGTTTTTAATGAGAAGAGTATCTCACCTAGTTTAAATGTGTGGTTAATAAGATGGTTGGAAGAGGAACCGCAAACCTGGACTTCATGGCGGCGATGACCGCGGCAATCCAAGGTGTAAATGCTAATCTACACCAGCTGAATCAGCAACAGCATCAGGCTCAGTCGTCTCAAGGGTCGACTCGGTATAAGGGGCTGGACGAGTTCTGTCATCGTCAACCCCCAAGATTTGAAGGAGGATTTGCACTTAGGCTGCAAATGAATGGATCCAAGAGCTGGAGAAAATCAATAGGGGAGTTTGTCGGTGCGAGAGTATGCCGATAAGTTTGAGGAATTGGCGAGGTATGCCCCACATTATAATGAGATTGGAAACGAGATGTCTAAGTGCTCTAAGTTCGAGGATGGACTTAAGCCCGACCTGAAGGTGATTTTCGTTCACCAGCAGATACCAGACTTTGCAACTCTGGTCAACAAGTGCAGGCTCTACGAGGAGAGCCTCAGAGCGAGGAATGTGACACTGAAAAGTGTTGTATCACCTCCAACATGGGTCAGTCCACAGAGAAGTGGTGGACATGGGTTTGGAAGGGGAAGGCCCTTCAACCACAATCAAAGGTTTGCTGCGTCTTCTTCAGGAAGTCATCAGAGGAGCTTTCAGCCTTATAACAACAGAGGCTTCAGACCAGGAAACAACAACAACAACAACAACAATAACCATAACAATAGCCACAACAACAACAACAACAGGATGAGTTCGTTTGTCGGGAACTACAATCAGACTGCGACACCAGTGTGTCCCAAGTCCAAAGGAAGGCACGTTGGTAAAACCTGTGTGACTTGTTTTCATTGCAATGAGGTAGGACACTACAAGTCTTCATGCCCAAAGCTAAAAAGGGAAGCAGTGAACTCAGTGCAGGCGGCACGACCCAGGGCTCAGGGCAGAGTGTTCACGATGAGCGGAACAGAGGTCGGGGCTAACGAAGATCTCATTCAAGGTACCTGCAACGTTAACGAGATTCATTT
>NW_017724979.1:1012497-1017148 GCF_001865875.1 Lupinus angustifolius | reverse complement strand
GGGGAAGGCCCTTCAACCGCAATCAAAGGTCTGATGCATCATCTTCAGGAAGTCATCAGAGGAGCTTTCAGCCTTATAACAACAGAGGCTTCAGACCAGGAAACAACAACAACAACAACAACAATAACCATAACAATAGCCACAACAACAACAACAACAGGATGAGTTCGTTTGTCGGGAACTACAATCAGACTGCGACACCAGTGTGTCCCAAGTCCAAAGGAAGGCACGTTGGTAAAACCTGTGTGACTTGTTTTCATTGCAATGAGGTAGGACACTACAAGTCTTCATGCCCAAAGCTAAAAAGGGAAGCAGTGAACTCAGTGCAGGCGGCACGACCCAGGGCTCAGGGCAGAGTGTTCACGATGAGCGGAACAGAGGTCGGGGCTAACGAAGATCTCATTCAAGGTACCTGCAACGTTAACGAGATTCATTTGTATGTACTGTTTGATTCGGGTGCAACCCATTCCTTTATTGCTATTGATGTTGTCAACTGTTTAGCTTTACATGTTGTGTCTTTACCTTACGATTAGCTTGTATCCACCCCCACCAGTGAACCGGTTATTGTGTCAATCGTGTGTTCCCAATGTCCGATAATTTTAGAAAGCCGAGTATTTTTGGTGGACCTGATATGTCTACCCTTATCCCAGTTAGATATCATTTTAGGGAGGGACTGGTTATCTAAAATTCATGTTCTTTTGAACTGTTTTAGTAAGAAACCAGTAAACCCAACTACGAGGCTAAAAATACATCTGCCAACGAGATGGAGAAGTTGTTGAAGAACAGAGCTCAGGTGTTTATGATGTTGGCTTTGTTGGAAAAGGAAGGTAGAGCAGAGATTCAGAGCCTACCTGTAGTCCGAGACTTCTCCTATGTATTTCTGGAAGACATTCCTGGATTACCTCCAGTAAGGGAGATAGAGTTTACTATCGATCTAGTTCTTGGAACTGGGCCGATCTCTATCGCTCCTTATAGGATGGCACCGTTGGAGCTAACGGAGTTGAAAAAGCAGTTGGAAGATCTGCTGCAGAAGCAATTTGTTAGACCTAGCGTCTCGCCGTGGGGTGCACCAATATTGTTTGTCAAGAAAAAGGATGGTAGCATGAGGTTGTTCATCGATTACCGACAGCTGAATAAGGTCACCATCAAGAACAAGTACCCATTGTCGAGAATTGATGATCGGATGGATCAACTGAGAGGAGCTATAGTGTTTTCTAAGATCGATCTGAGATCTGGATATCACCAAATACGCGTGAAGTCGGAGGACATTCCGAAAACTGCTTTTCGGACACGTTTTGGTCATTATGAATACCTCGTAATGCCATTTGGTGTAATCCATAATCTTGCAATTGTTGTTTGAGCCATAGAACTTTGGCACAACAACTACCTACTCTATGTATTCTGCCTCAACAGTACTTAGAGCAACACAAGCTTGCTTTTTTACAAGACCATGAGACTAGAGCATTTCTGAGAATGTGACAAGTACCAGTTCTACTTTCCTCTCAGTTTTGCATCTAGCAAAATCTGAATCTGAATATCCCACCAAGTCATATAGACTTCCTTCCGGATACCATAGTCCTACGTCAAGTGTGCCTTTAAGATACTTTAATATCCTTTTCACGACAGTAAGATGTGACTCTTTGGGTTTTGATTGATAATGTGCACAAAGACAAACATTAAACATGATATAAGGTCTACTTGCAGTAATATAAAGAAGGAAACCAATCATACCTTGATACTTAGAGAATTCAATGCATTTACGAGTCTCATCAGCATCTATGTATGTTGTCGAACCCATAGGAGTGGCGATAGGTTTGCAGTCTTTCATTTCAAAGTGTATCAGCAAATCTTTATAATATTTAGACTAACAAACAAAGACGTCATCCTTGAGTTGTTTGACTTGTAGTCCAAGAAATTAGTTCAATTTTTCCATCATGGACATCTCAAATTCCCCTTGCATCATTTTACCAAACTCACTACATAAAAGATCATTAGTACAACCGAAAATGATATCATCAACATAGATAAGAACAATTAAAGTATGATGAACTATTTTCTTAATGAATAACGTAGTGTCGGCCTTTCCTTTATTAAAGCATTTATCAAGTAAAAAACATGTTACATGGTCATGCCATGCACGAGGAGTTTGCTTTAAGCCATAGAGAGCTTTCTTAAGTTTATAGACATGAGAGGGATGCTTGTAGTCTTCAAAGCCAGGAGATTGTTCGACATACACCTCTTCTTCTATGTAACCATTAACAAATGCAATTTTTACATCCATTTGATATAGCGAAAAATCCAAAGAAATGCATATGCAAGAAATAACCTAATAGCTTCAAGTCTAGCAATTGGAACAAAGGTTTCATCAAAGTCGATACATTCTTCTTGGTTGTATCCTTCTTTTACAAGTTGTGCTTTATTTCTTATAATAATACCATTTTCATCTAATTTATTTCGAAAGACCCAAGATGTTCCTATAACATGTCTATCCTTAGGTCTAGGAACAAGTTCTCATACTTTGTTTCTCACGAACTGGTTAAGTTCTTCTTGTGTAGCAAGAATCTAGTGTTCATCCTCGATTGCATCGTCAATCTTGGATGGTTCCACTTGAGAAACAAATTTCATGTTTAGACACACATCATTCAATTTTATGCAAGTAGTAACTCCCTTACTTATGTCACCAATGGTGTTGTCAATAGGATGATATCGATAGGTTCTCCATTCTTTAGGTAAATCAAAATGAATATGCTCTTCTTGTGATGGTAAATCATCATCTATTTTCGAATGCTCTATGTTGGTTGTAACATCGCTAATGGGATTGTTCAAGGATGAACTAGGAAAGTCATCATCATCAACCGTGGATTTTTCTTCCAAGGTTGGATTGGATTCATCAAAAGTTACATGAATGGATTCTTACATGGTCATGGTTCTCTCATTAAAAATGCTAAAAGTTTTTCTTGTAAGAGAATAGCCAATGAAAATTCCTTTAGCGACATTTGTATCAAACTTTCCTAAGTTTTCCATACCATTATTTAGCACATAACATTTGCAGCTAAACAAATGCAAGTGAAAAATATTTGGTTTTCTACCTTTGAAGATTTCATAGGGAATTTTCTTTAGAATAGGTCTTATTAAAACTAGGTTGGAAACATAACATGTCGTACTAAATGCATTAGCCCAAAAGTATTTTGGGAGATTAGTTTCATTTAACATTGTATGTGCTAGTTCTTCCAATGATCTATTCTTTCTCTCTATAACACCATTTTGATGTGGTGTTCTAGGCGCAGAGAAATTGTGAGTAATACCATTATCATCACAAAATTCCTCAAAGGAAGCATTTTGAAATTCTCCCCCATGATCACTTCTTATAGCAGCGATTTTCAAGGATTTTTCATTTTGAACTCTCTTAGCATATTTGCTAAAGGCATTAAGCGCTTCATTCTTGTGTACCAAGAATAGAGTCCAAGTGTATCTTGAAAAGTCATCTACTACCACAAGAGCATAGTAGTTACCACCAAAACATTTGGTCCATGAGGGGCCAAATAAGTCCATGTGTAGTAACTGCAATGGTTTATCAGTAGAAATTGTATGCTTTGGTTTGAAAGAAGTTTTTGTTTTTTTACCTTTTTGACAAGCACTACATAGTTTGTCTTCAAAAAACTTCATATTGGATAAACCAACAACTAAATCTTTCTTGATCAGTTTATTCAAATGATCCATATATATATGAGCAATTCTTTTATGCCATAACCATGCATCATGATCATTAATAGCTAAATATTTAATGGGAAGAGAATAATCATTTAAAGAAATCGTATAATTATTGTTTATTCTCAAAGCAATATGTTTAGAGTTTTTGGATACCTTACTATCAATGATGCACTTGTCGAGATAGAAAGCCACGTGGAAATCTTTGTCACTAATTTGACTTATACTGAGTAAGTTGTGCTTGAGTTCCTCAACGTATACAACTCCTTCTATTGTAGTAGAAGGTGGCTTCCTGACTCTACCAACTCCATGAATTTTGCCTTTATTGTTGTCACCATATGTGATGTAGTCTTTGTCCCTTGGAGTAATGACAGTGAACTTTCCTTTGTCGCATGTCATATATTTTGAGAAGCCGCTATCCAAATACCATAAATTGTTGGTGGCTCCTAAATATTCCTACAAAACAGGTTAAGTAATATTAGGTACCCAACTCAGTTTGGGTCCTACAGAGTTAGCACGTTTCTTTACCCATTGTAAATATCCTAGGGGTACACCATATTTTCTAATCATGCAAGTATTATGTCTACGCCCATGTTTTTGATAGTAAGTGCATAGGTTGATGTTTTTGTATCCTAGTTTTAGTTTTATAAACATGATGAGTATGGATACTTAGCTTTTGAAAATTTATTTTTGTAGACACTTCATTTTTATTATATAAATAAGGTTTGGAAAAACCAAGACATGTACGGTAGGTGGAGTGTCATTACATTTTCAACATGTTAACCAAGTTTATACTACTCTTGTTTAGACTATTAAATTCAAGACTCAAAGTAGAAACTTTATTTTCAAGAGCAATACAACTTGGATAAGAAAAAGAAGAAGCAACAGCAGGAGGAGGAGGAGGAGGAGGATGAGGAAGGAGGAGGATGAGGAGGAGGAGGAG